>NC_061111.1:104848595-104873361 GCF_002878395.1 Capsicum annuum | reverse complement strand
TGATTGAAATTCTTCTTTTCTCTCCACAGAATGTCTAGCATCCATAACAATAGGTGATTGGACATCAGACGTCACAATTATTTTACTCAACTGGTCATTTAAGTCATGGACATCTAGGTCAAATTTCTCTATCTCTTATATGAGTTCATCTCTCCTTGCTTATTTGGTTTGTCATGATTGTGAGACCATCGCAAAGACACTTTTGAACTTTGATTTGCTGATCTACTTCCATTATCCAATCTTTGTCTGCTTTCATGCCAACTTCACAAACAACTGAGTGATTATAAAAGGGGCTCAGAGGAGGGGGGTAAAAGTAGGACAACCTTTCCAATGGCCATCTTTACCACCGCATATATTTGCATACATCCGATTCAGCAGGTTGAGTAGATGCACACCACTCACTTGCTGATAAATTTAATAAATAATCTCCCGAGAGGACCTTTCACAAAAACAACAAGAATAATCACTACTCAACCACTATCTATCATAAGTTGACATATCAAAAAGAGCGATAGAAAAGTAAAAGAAACTAAAAAGATAACTATCTATAAAAAATCTATATAAAACTCAAAAAATTATCGCGACCCGATTTATGAGTCATGATGGAACCTACTCTATCGCACTAATAGGTAAATCAAATCGTAACCCAGAGTTAAACACAATGGGTTAATTTTGTGGAAATACACCAAAAGAGCCTAATAGGCAATTCAACATAATAAATAACCACGACAATAGAAATAGTTTAAAGCTAGTCACTACATAAATATCATCCCACGACCTGGTAGAATCAGTACAAGAGCATCTAGTATAATAATACACCAAGTATCTAAAATAGTCAATATATTTGTCCCGAAACAAAAGACTGAATTAAGAAAGATAGAAGGAAATGAGTGACTTAGAATCCAAGATCTCACCCTATTTTCCGGATATTAACACCGAACGAACATGGATCAACGATGGCAACTAGTACTCGAATATGCACCAAAAAGGTATAGAAGTATAGTATGAGTACAAAAACAACGAATACTCAGTAGGCATCATTGGCCGACTTAGCTAAATTATGATATAAGAATAATATGATGCAAGATAATATAACTAAGTCAAGGTAAGGAAACAAACCTAAAATATCTCCAACATCATTATACATAAATAAATAGATAACTGAAATATCATCATAACATAACATAAAGCATCAACACATGCAATCTTAACTATAAAATTGGCTTTCATATGCCAATTGGTAAAAAAAAATAAATAACCCATTACAAGTCCCCAGAATCTTGAAAGGTACAAACAAAATAGAATAACCCACCACCGTCATTTATCAACTCTCATAATACAATTGGAATTCATCCAAGTCATGACACACTATAACCATCGATTATCTACATTCATTAGTTGTACATAAGTCAACACTTACTAACTAACCATCATGTTGCAACTAATCCTCATGTATCAATAAATCATTATTTATCAACTAAACATTACTTATCCATTAATCATTAATTGTCAACTAATCAATATTTAGCAACTAGCTGATATTTATCAACTAACCAATATTTAAAAACTAGTCAATATTTATCAACTAACCAATATTTAGCAACTAGTCATTATATCACTATAGTCTATTCATGTCATACTACATTATAACTATTTCTTCATTTTTATTTAGCTAGTTTATTAATCTCACACCCTAATGTTATCATATCATAAATAGTATATCATCATAGTCTAATAAGTACATCCGAACTCAAAATGGTATGAATATTCAACAATATCCTTACAATATTATCATAATCATCTTTTGATCTTGCCAGGCATATATATATCATCATAATCATCCTTTGGCCTTGTCAGACATAGATCATCATAATTATCCTCCAGTCTTGATGGGTATATATCATCTTAATCATCCTTCGATCTTACCGGGCATATATCATCATAATCACCCTTCAGCTTTGCCGGATATATATCATCATAATCATCCTCTAGCCTTATCAGACATAACATCATAATGCTGGCATTAATATCATCAATATCATCCATATTATAGTCATCTTTCGGATTTCTATCAGGTATAAATAATCAATATAATTATCAATATAGCCAATAACATAATCATTAGAGTATTTAACAATATAATAATGAACATAATATATTAACATGATCAATAATCATTATCAAAATTGTGAATTCTAGCATAACCAATAACATGATTGTCAATATTATAAATAAGCACGATCTTTGGCGTAATCACTAGAATATTCAATAATATAATCAATAAGCATAATCTTTAGAATAATTCATAATGTATTCACTAATATAGTCATTAAATATGACCTCTAACGTAATCAATAGGTACTATCAAACATAAGCAATAACTTGTCAATAGCCTAATAAATGACTTATCGTTATCATAAAAGATAGCTTATCATTAACGTTATCAATAGTTAATTCATAGCATAATCTATAGCTTATTTATATAAAAATCAATAGCATAATTTATAGTAAGTGAATATCATACTCAAGTGCTCATTCAATGGTATATTCGGTAGCCCAATCAATAGCATACTCAATGGCGCATCAATATCATAAGCTTAATCAATAACTTATTTATAGCATAATATTTAAGCATTACTTTTAAAATCATTCATAATAACCAACAAGTACCAAGGCATCTAAATATCATTAAAATAATCATCTTCCTAGATGTAAACAAGTGTATCTGGGGTCTTCAATAACTAACACGAATCTTGGCCTAAGGTGGGTCAAAGGGCTCACTTCTAAATTCCCAAAATAATTTATCAAGCAATATCTACCCCAGACTAGTCTAATGTATCTAAATCTACTATTAGATGTTGAACGATCCACAAATAGCCCTAGGATAGCAATTCTTTCTAATATAAAGCCACTAAGTCGATTTCACCTAAAGTAAGGCAATTTGGGTAAGTTCATCCTAAACTCAAGTGACTAAGGAAATATTCTCATTAATTAAGTAATAAGGTATTTCCATCCTTACAAGAGTCTACAAGGTCAATTTCACCTAAGATAGAAATAACAAAGTTAATCATTCCCAAAACGATAGTCAAAATAGCTTAAATGATCCAACTAATTCCAAGAATTTTAATTTATAACACCAACACCTAAAACCCATCTCAAATCTAATACAATATTATAAAGATACTATGAAGTAGCTCAATCTAAGAAAAGGTAAAACCTAGCCTACCTAATCGTCAAAGAAAGCTCACAAGATCTGCTAAATCACCGTTTTTCCCTTCTAAGAAGCTTTTGCCAGATTTCAAGCTATCAAAATTATATTCTACTCATTAATACGAGAATAATGATACTCATATTTCATTATTATTCTTCAGGTCCAAAAATCATATCAAAACCCCATATAGGTTCCACTCACAGAAATTATGTTTCCAAAACCAACCCAACTTTCTCACATGCTCAAGGAATCGTTACCCTAAAAAGGGGGTGAAATTCAAGTTAAATTGGGGCTAAGATCAAGACCTCAAGGTTTTGGAGGTTTTGAATAAGAAATGGAAATTTATACCATAAAAAGAGTGAAATCTTACCTCAAATGGTTGATAATCACGTAAACACATTTTAGAAAAGATCCCAATCCACCCACAAGCATCAATTTTAAGATATCTCCCTTTATAGGGTTTTAGTCTCAAGAGAATGGGTGAAGAATAAGCAAAATTAGCTAAAATAGGGTATTTATACCTATACTAGGTTCTCGGGTCCCACAATTATGACCCAATATTTGCGATCGCAGTATAGGGTGTCAGACAGAGAAGTTGTGATCGTGATATTTTCCTTTGGTGATCACAGAATTGGTCGACTAGAAAGGAGTCACATTCGTAACTTGAAGTGTCACGGTCGCGGCACTTATTGGTGCTGCCAAATCGTGATTGTAATCCAAGGCCCACTATCGCGGGTGCACCAGATTACAACTGGGACTTGAAATTTTTTAAGTCTCTGTCCATCCCTCAGGATTCATCCAGAATTCCGTATATGCAAAGGAACTATGTAACCTCACCAAATTTAACTTTCCAGACTCAATGACGTTGTCGATATTTTCATCTGGGGTTATTTCGACAAATGTGGGTCCCATACCCATATTCCATTTTCAAAACTTTCTGACAAATAAGTCAAAATGAGTCCAGGTGCCTTAGGACTCGACTAAGAGTCCACCTAGCCTAAAATTGATACTTTGGAGTTATTGGAACAGTTAGAATTTGCATTCAAGGTCGTCTGATGTGTTTGCTTTGTGGCTATTTGGAACCAACAAAGACTTTAAATTAGGAAAATGACTCTAAAAACTAAATTAACTACCCGATAACCAAACTTTTAGTTTCAGTAAGTCATAAATGACTTAGGATAACTATAGACCAGCTCTAACGATGAAAATAAGTAAGAATATGAAAAATGACCTGAAGGATCATTACAAAAAGGAAAAGAAAAAAGTCTAATATAGATAAATAATTAATTCAAAAGCCCCAGCAATGGAATGAAAAACTTGTTGCGTTCAAACATGCATACAAGTGCAAACGATCGTACAGGTAATAAAATGGCTTTTGCAAGCCGAATATCGAACCCATAGGGAATTGTCGACTAATTTTAATTATTTAATCAAGCAATAAATTTCAAAGTTACATTTATAAATTTACTAAAGTAAAAAAATAAAAAGAAAATAACTAGTGAACAATTAAATTAGAGAAGAACAAATTTTACGCAATCAGTGAATGAATTGAACTGGGATTACGGATTTTCTACCAACCATGTAGAGTATTAGTTTCATCAACTTAATTAATCCTCTAGTTTTTGATTAATGGGGTTGATTGTATGATCATGTTCTTCCAAGCCTCTTATAGTCTATCTGAATTAACCTTACAACTACATCATTGAGTAGAGATGTGATAACGTAATCTGAATGCATTTATATATCTTCTCATTTTGTAATCAAGTAAGGCAATGTAGGTATATTTCTATTCTAGGAATAAATTAATTCTTTATTTTACTAAAGAAATTGTTCTATCTCATTGAATATCCTTCCGTATTCATAATAAGAATATAGATTTATTATAAAGGTAGCTAAGCAACAAAATAGTTAGCACAAGAGTATTAGAACAATTATGATGATAATCAAATAAATTGAACTAATAAATTTCCAAACAACTATATTGTCAACTATCAAAATCCTAGAACAAAAAGTTTAACCCCCATAGAAATGGAGAAATTACAACAAATCAACCAAAGAATTAACGTATAAAGAAATAATAAAAGAGAAGACATGATGATATCAAAATTCTCCAACTTCTACGACAACTTCTAGCTCTATGTAGGTCAAAAGTTCTATATAAACTAAATTTATAAAATATTTATAGGTGTAGGAAAAACACTAAATAAAGTAACTAAGTTCAAAATAGATTAGGATAAATAAATGCGGACCATAGAGAGTCCCTGGATGTCACATCGCAAATGCGACAAGCCACTAAATGAAAATCAAATTGTAATTTAAATGGTAACTTTTGAATATTTTATTAAATGTATTCTATTAAGCTGTCTTCTTGATTTCCTTCTGTTGCACCCAAGCACACATGCAAGTGTATGTGGTCCACCCAAGTAATATAGTGGCCTTAAGAAATTCAAGTATCACTCCCATAGAAACTAGTGTTAAGTAACTATCTAATTTCAGTTTAACTATTAAGATTAAATCAGTGTAAGCATAAGCACAAGAGTTTGAAAGTTATAACTTAATGTAAACTAAAAAATGCGGTAAAGTAAAGGTTTACATAGTTATAGGTAGAAACCCAGGGCAAAGGCATTGTGAACAATCATAATACGTAATAGAACTTCATTGGTTAGGTTAATTATTGTGGTTGTTGGTTCACAGGGTCGATACTAAGACTATGGTTTTTCAAACCTATAATCAGTTATCTAACTTAGCCCCACAACTACATCGTTAAGCGAGGATGTAAGAACTAAGTTAAACACACTCATATTTCATCTAGTAATTGAACCAAATAAGGCACTTAAGTATATTCTTATCCTAAGTGCAAATTATAAAAACATTCAAGTGAGCTTATAATCCTATTCCATTCATTCCATGTTCTACCCTATCATTCATCATTCTGGGTTCACAATAGAGTTAAGCATGTATTCTAAGGATCGTAAATCCTTAAAATAGTGATAATAAGGATAAAAACAATCAATAATGATAAAAAAACCAAAACAAAATCAATTTATAACCATAATACTCATGTTCTTGGCCTTAACCCCAGAAAAAGGTGTTTAGCCGATCATGGACATAACCATACAATGAATGAATACATGTTAAAATCCATAAACAAATCAAAGTAATGGAAGAAAAAACTTAAAAAGTGTTCTAGAGCCTCCCTTTAAGTCTCGGGGTCGTCCAATGTGTTTACATAAGTGTTTAAGTGTTCTATTTATAGGAGGACACAAGCTGTCGTTTAACATATGGGCATAGCATGCCACTATCGCGCTATCTAGGCAGCATGACAACCAACAAAGTAAAGGGATACTAAAAATTTCCATCACCAATGTTTCCAAGGGTTTTCCACGGCCTTATAGTGACACTTGGGCAGCGTGGCACGCCAAGGACTTTAAAATGCTCAACTTTTGTCAATTCTTGTCCCATGCTTTGGTCCATCTAATACAAGCTTTGTGGTGTTGTTTCCACTTGATTTATAGATTGTAACAACTTTATATCCTCATGATCAACTCCCCAAGATTCCTACAACATCAAACACCACACATTTGAGCTCAACAACTTACAATTCAAGACTATGAACTAGTAAACAACATACCTCAAACTAAGAGTACTAGTTTTATCCTTTGCACTTTTAACTTAGTATTTTAACTCCAAACTCATTATGAACACACCTTAAACACTATATTTACATAACATAACTCTTAGACTCTTATTTTTGCAAAAATTAACTTATTAAGTACAAGAGAAATCCTCAAAACAAGACTAATTAAGCCTGAATAACAATACTAAGGTGTATAAATCCATCTCAGATCACCACCCCACACTTAAAGACTTGTTCATCCTCAAACAACTCTTTACCCTAAGAATCATAATAAGAGAAGAATCCAGACTTTCATTAAAAGCAACACATTCAAGCGAGTACTATGATGAATATGCAAAAAGAAAGTTTTACACTAAGCATGTCTTGTACAATTAAAAACTTAAGAATACTACATCAAAACGTCCTAACCATAAGAATTGACTCATCAAGATGGAAAACTCATGCATATTACTCAATCACAGAGATCATACAATTCACCTAACTATTATCAAACATGTGGCTTACCATAAGAGAGTTACGTACCTATATTCACTTACATATATGTAATTATCACAAGAACGGGCAATAGAATCACATTATGCTCACTCTCACAAAGAATTCACAAGATACACATGTTGAACCATAGGCATGCCCTTAGTGTAGTACTATACTAATATCAAAATTTTAAGTCTTACTTTAATGGTTGTAATGTAGGCTAAGGGATGGGTAGAAACTATTTTGGCTAGTAATAGCAACTATCTCTCCAAGCATTTTAATACATCACATGAATATTAAGATCTCTCTATTAACAACCAATTTCTACCACGTTTAGCTATGCACTTCCCTTATTTTTTCCTATCTCATTAATCTCATTCCTAAATACTATTTAAGTATATTTTTCTCCTCCAACCATCACAGAATAATTTTTTTTGAACACCAATCATTACATACTATGGGGCTTTATTTTTCACCTCTTTCTTCTTTAATTTCAAACTACTTAACCAACTTAATTTTACACTAAAGCACTTAGCAGAATTAGATGAAATTAAGGTTAATCAAAGAAGGGGAACATGATACATATGAACCTACCAAAGAACACAGGCTAAAGTCTCAATGAGACTATCTAGGATTATGCACAGGGGTAGGTTAACTAAGGTATTAAACCATGCTATGAAAGAATTGCCTATATTATCTCCTAAAACCACACTCTTTATTTCTTTTTTCACACACACCAGGCATATTCTAGACATCATGTGCAATAAGGAATACACAAAATCTTACTTCACACATAGAACATGAGAAACTCAAGTAGGATCATCACATACTTTTAACCAAACAATAGAATGCATTCAACATTAAGCCAGCAATGTACAAGAGTTATAAACATAAGCCTAGGAATCTCAAAAATAGTAATTCACACAAACCATATGATTTTACACATAAATCCACTTGCATCATGCAATCACACATTGCAGAAGCCAGAACATCTCACTTATCCTAACATAAAATTTAAAATTACTCCTAAAAAGAAAAAGGATACTGGGTTCAAAGAGTAACCCTATGGAATATAATAAACAAGAATAACCACGAGGTGGGTGAAGTGTGCACCTACTATACTGACCCAAATAAACTAAAAACTAAAAAGCAAAATCTTTTTATATTTTTTTTTTCAAATTTAACCAAAAACAAACTAAGAAAGTAAACTAAAAATTTAAGACACTACAACAACACTTTGCCCAAAACAATGGGAATTTCCCCACCCTACACTTAAGACTTACTTTGTCCCAAAAGTAAACTCAAAATTAAGGATAGAAATACTCCTTGAGACCTCTAGACCTAGATAGTAGCATTTTTTAATATCAAGAGGGTCCCCGGACCCCACACTTAGTCTCTGCTATGCTCCTTAGCTTAGGTTTTGGGTACGCAGACTTCCCATCAACCTGTGACTCAATCAAAACTAAAACTATGTGAGTAAAAACTAAAAATACAAAAAATTAAATACTATCTTAACTTAGGTTGCCTCCCAAGTAGCGCCAAATTTAGTATCATGGCACAACCCAATATTACTACTCAGTGGAATTTCTTCATCCTCTTTCTCTTACTCAGAGGCTATCTTTGTACTCGTTTATGATATCTTGAACATGAATTCTCAAGATCAATATTTTACTCAACATCAGCCTTTTCAGGCTCATCAATCATCACCACTCTGAGTTTAGGTAGTGGCTTGGGTAATACAATAAGATTGTCATAAAAGGTTTTTGGTAGTTTGGAATCCACCCCTTACTCATCCACTTCCATTATTACAATCATACATAATTCTTTATTGTAAGAAGGTATATTGAGTGGATTATAGACTTTGAAGACCACCTCATCATCCTTTAATCTCATTATCAATACGGCCACTCTCATATATATTAATTCTTCTACCATTGCTAAGAATAGATGCCCTAGAATAATCGACACCTTGTCATCTACCTCAAATCCAAAATAATAAAATCAGTGGGAATTACAAAGGTACCAGCCTTTTCAAGCATATCTTCAATTATTCCTTTAGGCTTCACTATGGTTCTATCCTTTATTTATAGAATCACCAAGCATGGTTTCGGCTTACCCAGCCCAGGAGTGTTAAACATTGACAAAGGCATTATATTTGCACTCACCCTCATATCACACAAGACATGGACTACATTGTCATCATCAATTTGGATGGAGAGTATGAAATTCCATGGATCCTTAAGCTTCTTGGGCATCTTCTTCATTACCACAGAGTTGTACTCCTCCATAAGTTCCACTATCTTAATATCCTATAGCTTCACCTTATTAGTCATCACATCCTTTAAGTGGTTGGCGTACTTTGTCATTCCCTACAAAACATCTCACAAAGGAAAATTAATGTGAAGTTCTCAAAATGTGTCAAAGAAATTCTTGAAACAAACATGTTCCTTGGCCCTTTTTCAGCTCTGTAGGAATAGTGCTGGTGGTCTCTCTTTCACTTGCTCAGTAGCCTTTGTTTTTGGCTACTCAGACTTCCCAATTTTTCAGCATCTTTACCTTTAACCTATTAAGGAACAAATTATGCATATACTTTCTTATTTTTCATGGAAGGCATACCATTCATCTTATTACAACTCTAAGAGGTGATTTTCATCACTGGATTTAGAGTTTCATTATCATTTGGCAAACCCCCTTAAGGCCTGGTATTTTGTGCTTGGGTTAGTTGCCCCAATTTTTGCTCTAACTGCTTCTGAGCCACTTGCTGATTTTTTATTTCAACGACCATTTCTTCTTGCTTGGCTATGATTTTTTTTAAAGTTCCCTTGATATTATAGGACTATGTATTGTGTTGTTGCTGTTAAAACTATTGGTTATTTCCCCAAGAGTAATTTGGCTGAGTTTACCACTTATGGTTGTAGGCATTACCATAATTTGGTTGTTGTGCATTGCCTACAAATTTCACAGATTCGGGATTGGATCTACTAAGTCTGAGTAGTGGACAATGTGGCCACAAATCTCATACTATAATGGGGTATGTTTAATTGTATCACATGGGCATAAGATTGATTCACACCCAATCTGCTGAGTTGGGTTATCATCTTATTCTACATAGCTAGAAATTAGGTGGCTAAGGATGTGATACTATCAACTTCAATCATGCTTTTAGCCCTTTTTACTAAGCTTCTAGAAATGCCACCATGCCAGTCTAGATTCCCTTAAGCAATATAGTTTAACAAGGTATATATCTCATCATTAGTCTTTTCCATAGCCTGACCAATGTAACACCCCAAATTTTTTCCTCTGAAGTTTCTAAGTTTTGAGCTTACTGCTTAAGCTATGGTTGGCACATCATTTGTCATAAGGTGTGATCACAATTCATATGGAGGGACTCATGACAAAACAAGTGGAGTAGCCAATATTTTTATGTTGAGTACGACTAAGACCCTACGAATCGTAAGGTTTAGTCATGAGTCATAGGGTGTGACTCATGACCAAATCAGTGAAGGCTTCCCTGAGTCACTTCCCATACTATGATTCTAGGTAATGACTTATACCAATCATCACTAGTCGTGACGTGACCCACAACGCCTGGCAACAAATTCTCTATACTTTTAATTAGGGGTACTTTGGTCATTTCCTTATTTCCCCAATCATAACCCATGACCCTAAAACATCTAAGGGTTATTTTTAATACTTAGATAATAATAAACTACTCTTAAACTCTCACTAATTCTCTAAGAAAGAACAATAAAGGTTTTCAAAGGATTGAGCATCTAAGGGTCAATTTATGTGGTTTCTACTCTAAATTCTTATTATTCTCAGGCATGTGTCTCTTTCATAAAACTTATTTTGTTAAAATCATGTATTTAAGATTATTATCCATGTGATTTAATTGTTGTTTTGGATATTAGGTTGAGGGATTTTGGGTATAAATGATTGAATTGCTTTTCCTGTGGCTTTTGTGAATCCTTTATGTTTTAAATTGATGGATTTTGAACTAATTAGGTGCATGGGCATGGTAAATGGGAATAGGGGGTCATGGATTCCCCCAAATTGAATTAATAAACTTATAGGGGTCGTGAATTCCCCCAACTTTATGGATTTTGGTAATTAAATTGATAATGACATCAACCCAACCTTATGAAATTGGATTTAAAGCATGGAGATATGTATTTTGAAATCTATTTTGAAACTATTACATTGCATAGAAGGCTAATAAAATACAAACGATTTTGAAAGGCCTTTATGGACATAACTAGGTTTTCAATTAAACCTTAGGGTCGTGGATTCCCCAAAGTTAATAAATAATTGGATCATGGGGGTAATGTATTCCCCCAAGTTAATGGATAATTAGACCATGGGGGTCATGTATTCCCCCAAGTTGATGGTCAATGAAAGTGGTATAATGATATTAGCTTACAAGCGTAATTGGTATGATGATACCAACGGTATGTGACTTTTTAGATAGTCCTTGGTTTAATGAATGAGAATGTGTAAATTTTTTAATCAGGCTTAAGTGGGGTTGTGTATTTAAGCTGTGAAGGTAGAGGTCCCGAGAGACTGATACTGAAAACTTATGTTTGTTGGTATGAGGGTTGGTCTTAAAGATCGTGTGCTTGTGAAAAAATTTATATATTTGTATCCTTGATTGGTGAAGAGTCATTGGATACCCAGCCTTCCTCAATACCCTAGTTTGTATGGCTAACATGCACTAAGACCCTTTCAGTAGGGTGAGAGTTAGACCCATATAGCCTATGGGTATAAATAGTAATTTGAGTAACACAGTCCAAGTTCATAATTTTAACTCTTACGCCAAACCTTGTTCCCTATCTTGGCATATTATATATATATATATATATATGATTGTGTTCATATGGTTTTTGAATAATTTTGTACTGATTGATCATGGAATTATTTTATCCCTTCCCTGAGTTACATGCTAGCTCTCAACCCACTAATTATCCCTGAATGTTATATCCCAATGCAATGTAATGTCTAAACATACTTTTATTTTTTGTGCAGTGATAGATAATTTCTTAAATATTCGTGAGTCGGCTTTGAAGTGGTGAACTTCCATTCTCTGAAAGGCCCTCGTTTTATGATCTTGTCTTTACTTATGTCTTAGACTATTTTGGTGGTTTTTTTTCTACGGTCAGGGGCATGTCCCGACTTAGGTTGATTTTTGGTTTCTCAGAGGTTTTTGTGGACAAAGTGTGGGTGGGTTGTGTTATGGATTCTTAGGTCCCTTTTGTTGCTAATTTATCTATCTTATTATATGTTTGAAACTTATCTGTATCTTGTTATATATTCGGAACTCATCTATTATTAGTTGTATTGTATCCCAGTTGGATAGGCTAATAGGGGTAGTCTTTGCTCTTTAGCAGACATGAGATACCCGTCATGACTAGGCCGTAGTTTTGGTCGTGACAAGCTTGGTATCAGAGCCTAGGTTCATGGTCCTTGGTTGTCCATAAATTTGTGTCAAGTAGAGTCTCTTTTATAGGTGTGTAGCGTGCCATACTTATAAGGGACAGTCTATGAGGTATTTTGGAATGATTCGCTTTTCTATTGATCAATTTGCAAGCCATAGAGTCTAAGGTCTTGAAAACTCCTTTAATTTTTATTTGGTTATATTTCAGATCATGCCTCCTCAAAGATTTAATGCTCGTGGAAAATCCTATATCCTACATGAGGATAATATGGATGGAACTTGCCCTATTTATGGAGTTTAAACCCAGTCTAGGGTCTCTTCTCCTGACTATACTGCCTCTCATAAAGTTCCATCAGTCCCTACCAATCCTCCTCATAATTTTTAGGTAGATGATATTCATGCCCCACCGTTCCAAGAATATATTTCTAATGTTGAGTTCTGCTGATACATTCACCTACTGACTAAGTTGGTGTCTTCTCCATCTCGTCATCCTGACTATGTTGGTTCTGTTTCTCTATTTCTTTGTGATACTAAAGTTGGCTAGTTTATAAGGTTTAGACCTCCGACCTTTATAGGCTCTAAAACTAAGAAAGATTCTCAAGGGTTTGTTTATGAGTTGAAAAATATCTTTAGGGTGATGCATGCTTTTGATGTAGAGGGTATGGAGTTGTGGTATATCAGTTGAAAAATGTGGCATATCAGTGGTATGAGGAGTAGGAGCATCCAAGGGGTGATGATATTGAGCTAGATATATGGGAGGAGATATCTGGTGCTTTCCTTGATCATTTCTTTCCTTAGGAGTTGAGGGAGACTAAACCTAAGTAGTTTATGAATTTGAAGAAAGAAAGGATGATTGTGAAGGAGTATGCTTTTAAATTCCACCAGCTATCTATCTATGCCTCAGAGATTATGTCTAGTATGAGGGAGAGAGTGAGGAAGTTTGCTTCAGGTTTATCTTGGGACTTGGTAATAGAGTGAAAGGACATATTATTAAATAATGATATGGATATCTCTAGGCTTGTGGTGTATATGCAGTAGGTTGAATGCCCTTTGGAGAAACCTTAAGGTAGAACTACTTGGGAAGTTGAAGAGTACATGAAGTCCAAATATCTGTTCTTTTTGCTCGGGTTGGATAATCATACTTAAAGCATGTGTTTTCCAACTCTTGTTTTCTTACTTTGTTAATGGCTTTGTGATTGCATTTTTGTCTAATAATCATGCTAATGGATGCCTTGATTAATTATTTGGGGATGAAATAGGGGAGAATATAACACCCTAGATTTTGCGTATGAAATTTTTGAGTTTTGATCTCACTTATCAAGCTACGACTGGCACCTTATGAGTCGCAAGGTGTAGTCATGAGTCGTAGGAAGGGACTTGTGAACAAACTAGTGGAGTAGCCAATGTTTTTGTCCTAAGTACGACTAGGACTCTGTGAACCGTAAGGTCTGATCATGAGTCGTAGGGTGTGACTCATGACCAAACTAGTAAAGGATTCCCTGAGTCACTGCCTAAACTATGAGTCTATGCAATGACTAAGACCCAGTCAACATAAGTCATAACGTGACCCGTAACGACTGGCGACAAATTTCCTGCACTTATAATTAGGGGTACTTGGGTCATTTTCCTCTTTCCCTAATCATAACCCATGACCATAAAATATCTAAAGGGGGTTATTTTAATTACTTATACAATTATAAACTTCTCTGAAACTCTCTCTAATTCTCCAAGTAAGAACAACTAGTGTTTTTTAAGGGATTGAGCATCTAAGGGTCAATCTGTGTGGTTTATTCTCCAAATTCTTGATATTATCAGGCATGTATCTCTTTCCTAAAATTTTTTTTATTAAAATCATATATTTAAGATTATTATCCATGTGATTTAATTTTTGGTTTGGAAATTAGGTTGAGGTCTTTTGGATACTCATGATTGAATTTTTTTTCCCATGGCTTTTGTGAATCATCTATGTTTTGAATTGATGGCTTTTGAACTAATTAGGTGTATGGGTATGGTAAATGGGAATAGGGGGTCATGGATTCCTTAAACTTTATGGATTTTTGCAATTGAATTGGTAATGACCTCAACCTGACCTTATGAAATTGTCTTTGAAACGTGGATATATGTATATTTAAATCCAATTTGAAACTATTGCATCGCATAAATAATTAGACCATGGGGGTGATGATTCTCCCAAGTTAATGGATAATTAGACCATGGAGGTCATCGATTCCCCTAAGTTGATGGTCAATGAAAATGGCATAATGATAGTAGTTTGCAAGCATGGTTGATATGACGATGCTAATAGTATGTGCCCTACTGCATAATCCTTGGTTTAATGAACCAGAAAATGTAAATGTTTTAACTAGGCATATGTGAATTGTGTATCTAAGCCATGAAGATGGAGATCCCAAGGTACTGATACTAGAAATCTATGTTTACTAGTGTGAGGGTTGGTCTTGATGATCGTGTGTTTCTGACTTATTAAATCTTTGTATCCAGGATTGGCGAAGGGTTTTGGATTCCTTGACATTCTTTAATACCCCAGTTTGTTCAGCTAACACGCACTGGGACACTTTCAGTATGGTGAGAGTTGAACCCATATAGCCTGTGGGTATAGATGACGACTTGAGCCACGCAGTCTAGGTTAATATTTTTAACTCTCATCTAAACCTTATTCCCTATTTTAGCATAGTATATATATATATATGCATATGATTGTGTGTCTATGATTTTGGAATGATTTTAGACTGATTGATCATGGCATTATTTATCCCTTTCTTAAGTTACATACTAGCGCTCACCCCGCTAACTATCCCTGAATGTTGTATCCCTACATGATACAGGGTTCGAAGATACTTCTATTTCATTTCGCAGTGGTAGGTGATTTTTGGATTTTCCATGAGTCATCTTTGAAGTGGTAAGCTTCCATTGTTTGGAACACCCTCAATTTATAGTCTTGTCTTAACTTATGTTTTATACTATTTCGGTAGCTTTTTGGCTATGGTTGGGGGTATGTCCTGACTTATGTTGATATTTTATTTCTTAAAGGCTTTTGTGGACAAAGTGTGGGTGGGTTGTATAGTGTATTCTTATATCTCTTTTGTTGTTAATTTACCTATATTGTTATATGTTTGGAACTCAGCTCTATCTTGTTATGTGTTTGAAACTTATCCACTGCTAGTTGAATTATGTTTGGGTTAGTTGGGATAATGGGAACGGTCTCTGGTCCTTGGTGGACTTGAGTTATTGTCATGACTAGGCTTTGATTTAGATCGTGAAAAGCTTGGTTTCACAGCCTAGGTTTATGGTCATTAGGTGTCCACAAATCCATGTAAGAGAGAGGCAATGATGCATTTAGGGATATTTCCCTTTTCTTGTGATCTATTTTTTGGCCATGGAGTATAAGGTCTTTAAAAATCCTCTAATTTTTAATTGTTTACATTTCAGATCATGTCTCCTCAAAGATCTAATGTTCATAGATACTCCTCTGTCCCACTTGAGGATAATGTGGATGAAACTCACCTTGTTCACACCTAGTCTAGGATTCGTACTCCTTACTATACTTCCCCTTCTAGAGTTTCATCGGTCCCTACCAGTCTACCTCGAGCTTTTTGGGTGGATGGTGTTCATTCCCCACTGTCCCAAGTAGATATTTCTAGTGTCGAGTTTCATCAATCCATCACCTACTGACTCAGTTGGTAACTTCTCAGTCTCATCATCCTGGCCGTGTTGGTTTTGTTGCTCTATTTTTTGAGTCTACTAGAGTTGGCAAGTTTATGAGGTCAATCCCTCTGACTTTTACAGGCTCTAAGACTAAGGAATATCCTCAAGGGTTTGTTGATAATATGGAAAATATCTTTAGGGTAATGCATATTTTTTATGTAGAGGATATGGAGTTGCCACATATCAGCTGAAAGATATGGCATATTAGTGGTAAGAAGAGTAGGAGCAACTGAGGGGTGATGATGTCGAGCCAGTAATACGGGTGAAGTTTTCTAGTGCTTTCCTTGATTATTTATTTCCTTAGGAATTGAGGGAGACTAAGCCTGAGGAGTTTGTGAATTTGAAGAAAGAAAGGATGACTGTGAAGGAGTATGCTTTTAAATTCCACCAGCTATCTCGCTATGCCTCAGAGATTATGTCTAGTGTAAGGAAGAGAATGAGAAAGTTTACTTAGAGTTTGTCTCAGGACTTGGTACTAGAGTTAAAGGCCACAATATTAAATAATGCAATGGATATCTCTAGGCTTGTGGTGTATATACAGTAGGTTAAAGATGAAAGAAAAGAAACAAGCAGAAATAGACTAAGAAAAACTAAGCAGACATGAGAGAAAGACAGAATAAGAAGTTTAGATATTCAGAGCAGGGTAGAGACCAATAGAATAGTGGTAAAGATGGTAGGCAGTAGGGCAAGAATAGGACTTATAGAAACTCGAGTTCATATTTTATATCTAGTTCTCCATATCCTAAGTCATCAGGTGATCATCACTTTCAGACTAACGGTGGGTTTAAGGCATAAGGTGGCCAGTATTAGGCTGGTGGAGCACAATCGTCCTATCTCATCCTCCTTGTTATTTTTGTGGACAACATTATCTTGGTCAGTGTGATAAGGGAAGGAATAGGTGCTATAATTATGGTCAACTGAGGTATTTCCAGTGACACTATTTGACTAAGGTTTTTTTTGGAGCTAATAAGGTTCCAGTTGCTACTTCATTATCTCCTAGACCAAAGAGTGATACTTATGGTATCGATACTATTCAGAACCATATTTATGCTCTTGCCATCCATCAGGAATCTGAGGCATATCCTGATATTGTTATTGGTACATTATAGTTTTTCTCTCATGATAGATATTTTTGCTTGACGGGGAGTAGATCTTTTCTTATGTGATCCCTTATGTGGCTATTCATCTTGGTTTTGGTCCTAAGTTCATTTCTGATCCTTTCTCAGTATCTTTTCTGGTGGGTGATTCTTTTATGGCTAGAAAAGTCTATAGGGGTTGTGTTGTGTCCATCTTTCATAGAGAGAAATTGGTGGACCTGATAAAGTTAGATATGGTGGATTTTGATGTTATATTAGGGATAGATAGGCTTCATTCATTCTATGATTTCTTGGATTGTAGGACCCATAAGGTTAGTTTCTAATTCCCTAATGAACCGGTGACTGAGTAGGAAAAGAATCCTTTAGTACCTAAGGAAAGATTTATTTCCTATAAGAGAGCCCGAAAGTTGATTTCAAAAGGGTGTCTATACTATCTAGTTTGGGTTAAGGATTCTGGTTCTAAAAGTCCCTCTTTGCAATTTGTCCCCGTGGTTAACAAACTTTCTAAAGTGTTTCTCAGTGATATTTTTGGTATTTCTCCCGATATGGAAATAGGATTTAGGATTTATCTTCTACCAGATACCCATCCTATCTCTATCCCTACATATATAATGGCTTCGACCAAGTTGAAAGAACTTAAGAATCAGTTAAAGTATCTTCTTGATAAGGGTTTCATTGATCCTAGTTTCTCTCTGTAGATTGCTCCCATCTTTTTCATCCAAAGGGTGATATTGAGGAGTTATCTTTATAGGAAAATTTCTCCATTAAATTTCTTAGACGACTTTTTTCCTCAGGAGCTAATAAAAGCAAAAGCAGGAGAGTTTGTCAATTTGAGAAAAAGGAAGATGTCGGTTAAGGAACATGCCTTGAAGTTTAATCAATTGTCAAGGTATGCTCTGGAAATGGTGGCTGATATAAGGGCTAGGAAGAGAAAGTTTGCCTCAGGACTATCTTGAGAGTTAATCCTTTAAAGCAAGACTGCATTGCTAATCAAGGACATGGATATCTCTTGATTGATTATTTATATACAATAGGTGGGAGAGAAAAAAAGCAGGATAAGGTAGGGGAATGGCAGGGTAAGAAATTTATGTTCTCTGATCAAGGTGGTGGTTAACTAGTAAATTGGTAGGAATGATGAAAGTGCTCGAAGAAGAAGTAGGGGAGTTCTAGTTCTTTCTCCATAGCTAGTGCTCCTTACTTGAAGCCTTCGGATAACAGGCGTCAGCAGGGTGGTGATAATTTATGGGCACAGGGTGCCTAATTTTAGGAGAGTGGGGCACAGTTGGCTTAATTATGTCCACATTATAGGTTCTGTTGTTGATTACATAGGGGTTTCCATGATGAGGGGAGGGACAGGTGTTTTAAATGCTTAGAAATTATCCGATTGGTAAGGATTCTTTAAGAGCAAATAAGTTTTTGGGTTTTTAATCTTCTACTCCGGCACCAAAGGGTGTTTCTTCTTCATCTGTTTCTACTTCTGGTACGGGCACAGGTTGGAATACGTTATATGTTTTTTCTACCCAATATGAGTTTGAGGTATCTTCTGATGTCGTGACTGGTACATTACAACTCTTTTCTCGTGATGTGTATTGCTTGCTTGATCTGGGGTCCACTCTTTCTTATGTGACCCCATATGTAGCTATTTATTTTTATTTTGATCCTGAGGTTATTTTGGATCTTTTTTTTGTTTCTACCCTAGTAAGTGACTCTTTGATTGCTAAAATAGTTTATAGGGAATGCGTGGTATCTGATGGTAGTAGGCAGACCTTGGTGGATTTATTTGAACGTGATATAATGGATTCTGATATTATTCTGGGGATGGATTGGTTACACTCATGTTATGCGTCCTTAGATTGTAGAACCCGTAAAGTTGTCTTTAGGTTCCTTGGTGAACCGATTATTAAGTAGGAGGGTGGTTCCCTAACTCCTAGGGGGAGGTTTATTTTATTCCATAGAGATTATAGGTTAGTCTCTAAAGGGTGTCTCTATCATCTAGTCTGGGTTAAAGATTCTAACTCAAAAGGTCCTTCTTTGCATTCGATTCCGGTGGTGAATGAGTTTCTTGAGGTCTTTTCGGATGATCTCCCTAGTGTTCCTCTGGATAGGGAGATTGAGTTTGGTATTGATTTGGTATGGGACACTCATCCAATATCTATTCCTCTCTATAGAATGGCTCCGACGGAGTTGAAGAAACTCAAGGAGCAACTTAAGGATATTTTTATAAAGGTTTCATCCGTCCTAGTGTATCTTCGTGGGGTACACCAATTTTATTCGTGCGCAAAAAGGATGCTTCTCTTCAAATATGCATTGACTATCGGTAATTGAATAAGGTAACAGTTAAGAACAAGTATCCTCTTCCAAGGATAGATAACTTATTTAAAAAGTTATAAGGTGCCAATTCTTTTCCAAGATTGATCTTAGATTGGGATATCATCAGCTTAAGTTTAGGGAAATGGATATCCCTAAGATGGCTTTTCAAACTAGGTATGGTCATTTTGAGTTCTTGGTGATGTTATTTGGGTTGACCAACGCTTCGACAACATTTATTGATTTGATGAATAGGTTTTTTATTAGTTTCTAGATCTGTTTGTCATTATGTTTATAGATGATATTTTGATTTATTCTAAGAATGAGGTGGATCATGCCAATCACCTCCGTATTATATTGCAGTCCTTAAGGGATCAGCAGTTGTATGCCAAATTCTCTTTAAATGCTGTCACTTTTTTGGGTTATATTATTTCTAGTGAAAGGATCATGGTGGATCCACAAAAGGTTATGGTGGTGAAGAAGTGGCCTAGACCCACAAATCCAACCGATATTTGTAGCTTGTTGGGTTCGGCCAAGTATTACAGGAGGTTTATGGAGAGCTTTTCTTCTATATCTACCCCTTTAACTAAGCTAACTCAGGAGAAAGTAAAATTTCTGTGGTCCGGTGATTGTGAGGGAAAGTTTTAAGAAGCTGAAGGATAAGCTAACTTTGACTTTGGTTTTAATTTTTCCTAAAGGCAATAAGGGGTTTGTGGTTTATTGTGATGCATCCCGGATGGGACTTGGTTGTATTTTCTTACAGCATGGTAAGGTTATAGCCTATGCTTCTAGGCAGTTAAAGATGTATAAGAGGAATTATCCTACCTATGATTTGGAGCTTTTAGCGGTGGTTTTTGCTTGGCAAATTTGGTTGAACTATTTGTATGGAGTGCATGTGGATATCTTCTAGGATCATAAGAGTCTGCAGTATGTATTTACTCAGAAGAAGCATAATCTTAGGCAGAGGTGATGGGTTGATCTTCTCAAGGACTATGACATGAGTCTTCATTACCACCCAAGTAAAGCTAACGTGGTTGTTGATGCTCTTAGCAGGTTGTCTATGAGGAATTTGGCTCATATGGAAAAGGAGAAGTAGGAGTTGGTGAAGGATATTCATTGCTTGGCTAATATTAGGGTCTGTCTTCTAGACTCCGAGGATAGTGGTGTGTTTTTACAGGAAGTGGTATAGTCGTCTCTTGGTGCAGAAATCAAGGAGAAGAAAATACTAAATCCTGTCTTGATGAAAATCAAGAGTGATGTAGGTGGGCAAAAGGTAATAGTATTTGAGGTTAGTGGTGATAGTACCTTGAGGTACCAAGGGAGTTTATGTTCCTGATGTCGATGGTTTGCGTGAAAGAATATTGGCTGAGGCGCATGATTTGGACTATGTTGTTCATCCCTGTTCGACTAAAATGTATCATGACTTCAAGGGGATGTATTGGTGGAATAGTATGAAGATGGATATGGCTAACTTTGTAGCCAAGTATATGGTGTTCCAATAAGTAAAAGTTAAGAACATGAGAACCGGAGGGTTGTATCAAGATATTGAATTTCCAGAATAAAAATAGGAAGTAGTCAACATGGATTTCTCTACTAATCTTCCTCGATCTCGAAATTAATTTAATTCGATTTGGGTCATCATGGATAGGATAAAAAAGTTAGCTCTCTTCTTGCCAGTAAGGAATAATTTTTTGACAGAGGATTATGTTAGGTTGTATATTCACAATATTGTGATACTTCATAGGGTACGAGTTTTGATTATCTTTGATCGTGGTATACAATTTTTATCTCATTTCTGGCGGTCGCTTTAGAAGGAGTTGGGACTAAGGTGATTCTAAGTACTGTTTTTCATCTGCAAACGGATGGGGAAGTAGAAAGGACTATCCAGATATTAGAGGATATGCTTCGCATATGTGTGATTGATTATGGTGGCAATTGGGTTGAGCATCTAACTCTTGTAGAGATTGCTTATAATAATTGTTACCATTCTAGTATTGGAATGACCCCTTTTAAGACGTTGTATGGTGGAAGGAGTAGATCTCCTATTGGGTGGTTTGAGGTTAGTGAGGCAGATATGTTTAGTCTAGATTTGGTTTATGAGGCTATAGAAAGGTGAAGGTGATTCAGGATAGACTTAAGGCTGCCCAAAGTCTCCAAAAGTCCTATGTGGATGTAAGGTATAGGGACTTAGAGTTTAAGATTGGTGATAGGGTGTTTCTAAGTGTATCTCTTATGAAGGGAGTAATGTGGTTTGGGAAAAAGAACCCAAAATATTAGTCCTTATGTGGTTTTGAGGAGGGTTAGTAATGTGGAATATGAATTGGAGATGTCTTCTAGTTTAAGCTATATTCATCTGGTGTTCCGTGTCTCTATGTTGAGAAAATATATAGGTGACCCTTTATTGGTTGTTTCTTTGGAAGGTTTGGGTATCATAGATTCTCTATCTTATGAAGAGATCCCAATTAAAATCTTGGATCGTCAGGTTCATCAGTTGTGGACCAAGGATGTGGGCTCGGTTAAGGTTCAATGGAGAAACAAAAAGGTGGAAGAGGCTACTTGGGAAGCAAAAGCGGATAGGAAGTCCAAGTATCCGCATTTTTTTTTGGCTCTGAATATTCGTATGGAAGCTATATGTTCTTTATGACATTCTTATTTCTTGATTTTGGTTAAATAAAAGGTTAATTTCCTTATATCTTTGTTAAAGGTAAGAGTGAAGGCATCTAAGGGGTGTAAATCATGCTTGTACTACCTTGTTCGTTATTTGGGGACGAATGATACTAGTGGGGGAGTCTGAAACACCCTGGGTATTGGTCCTTAGAAAATTTCCTAGATTTCTTGATTCTAGACATCATACGACTTATGGGTAGGAGTCGTGTGATGGGGTACTGTTGGTATGCTCTTGGTCGTATGCTAACCAGTGTTAGTTGGTGGGTTGGATTGGTTTCTGGAATAGGTACGACTTGGGTAGGTATGAGTCATAGGTGGGTGACTTATGGTTTGTGTTTTTCTATCACTTATTCTGAGACTTAGTAACTTAACTTGGATTTGAGTACGAGTGGCTCACCATGAGCCATAAGTTAGGGTACGAGTCATACCATTGACTCATATGGTAGACAGTATTTAAACTTTCTTTGATTTTATTCTGCCAGGGATACGTTTTAGGGGTACTGATCATATTATTTGGGTATGACTTGGTTTGGGTAAGTTGTATGAAGGATAGTGTTGGGTCCAAATGGGGAGGCCTAGGGTACAAGTGGTAGGTACCACTCGTATTGAAGGGTACGACTGGTATGGGGTAGTCATACCATCTGACGGGAATTCTAAGCAGTTTAAGTTGAGGGTAATCTGGACATTTTTTCACTCAACCTCTTAAAGCCCTATGACTTATATCACTATTGGGATATCATTTACCCTATTATTCTAATCTAAAACACTTAGAACACTCTCTAATTCTCTCTAAGACTCTTGGGTAAAGAAAGTCTAGGATTTCATCTAGAGGATCAATTTGGGGCTTGTACGGGTGATTTCTCTCCTTTATTACGTAATCTAATACAAGTTACTCCTCCCTCATTTTTAGTTCCAACTAAAGGCATGTTTAATGAATTATTTTCATGGCATAATTATTATATAGTTTTGGGATTTCAAATATAAGTTGGGGGTTTTGGTTATAAATGCTTGGTTACAGTTTTTCCATGTTTTAATTATGGATTTACATATTTTATTGGTGGTTTGGACAATTGGTTGATTGGGAATGGTTAACTGGTATTTGATTTTTGCTTTGAAAATACTATGTCCCCAATGTGTTTGATAAAATGCCGATGAGAATACTTTTACTATATTGTTAGACTTTTAGTGGAACTATTGCATGGTATAACTTGGTAACAAAACCCTAACTGGTATAAATGGTTTGGAATGGTTAATTGGTAAGGTCTTGGTGGTCATGGTAATGGTTAATTGAACATCCTTGTAGGGTAGAAGAGAATTCCTTCCCCAAGAAAACTTAATAATAGAACACTCGTAGGGTACACGAGATTCCCCCAAGTTAACTTGATAATGTAATCTATGGATACATGGAAATTCCTTTACATAAAAAGATTAGCTAAGGACATTGCTTGCAAGATATAATTGATATGAAGATATCACTACTTATAGCCTTGGTTAATAATAAATAGAATGGTGGTGTGGTTATGTGGAAATGGTTTTAATTAGGCAATAATGGCTAGGTGTGATAGCTAATCATGAAAGTATGAGTCCAATAGACTGACACTGAAAACTCATGTTTGCCGATATAATGATTAGTCATGATGACAATAAAGGGTACATAGGAATCGCCTAAGTTACACTTGTATATATGTATCATAAGAGCGAAGGGTACTTGGGAATTCTTTACTCCTGTGGTTTCTTCGATTCGTGCGGCTACACGCATCGGGGCCTGTTAAGGGGGTTACACTAGACCCATATAGCCCGTGGGTGGTTTTAGGACGGTTAAGCTACATATATCCAGGTTAATGGTTTTAACTGCGTGCTAAACCCGATTTTTTTTTCCGACATGGTTTATATTTATATATATGTGTGTATTTATGTATGGATATGTGTGCATATGGTTGGTTTAATTGGTTTTAAAGGTTGGCATTACTTTATTCTTATCCTAAGTACTTGCTAGCATTCATCCGCTAACCCATATTCGGGTGGCTGTATCCCCAAGCAATACAGGAACTGACCATTCTACTTCTCCTGCTTGGTGATCAGATTTAAGATCAGCTATTGGATTGAAGTGGTGAGCTTCCATTCTCCGAAAGGCTCCATTTCATATCATGAACACCTTTTCATACTTTGGTTATTTTATGGATATTGATTTTGGCTATGGTTGGGGGCATGTGCCAACC
>NC_061111.1:104823335-104845595 GCF_002878395.1 Capsicum annuum | reverse complement strand
TTTTTTGTATTTTTTCTCGTTTTTTTCTTTTTTGTATTTTTCTTTTTTTTTTCTATTTGTTTTTTTCTCATTTTCCTACTTTCTCTATTTCTATTTTTTTATTATTTCTTTCTTTTCAGCTTTTTTTTGTTTTTCTATGTTGCTTCTAGTTCTCTTTATTTTATTTTTTTATATATTTTTATTAATTTTTAAATTCTACATTGACTATATCTAGGGAGTATATCTTGGCCTTGTTAGAATTGGAGGTTGATATTAATGGAAACCAAATGGTGTTCTTCAACCATCTGCAGACCTTCTCTCTGAGCCAATAACTCCATATGGTTGTTGGTCCAGGGGAATCCTTTGGAAAACCCCCTAACCCAACCACTAGCACTATTTCTCAATCCCACCATTTCTAGGGTTTCCTAGGCAGGACTCATCAGTGTTAAGCTTGAACCTCCCTTCTAGGGAAGGGTTTTATTTAAGACTAATGTCTAAGGTACGAAGGGGAGGTTTGACATAGATGGAAATAAGAGTGAACTCCACAGATTCAGTGAAAAGTCATTGGAAGGAGAGTTCATCCCGATTCTTATCATAGAAAAATATGATTCCTATTTTTCCAAATTTCTTCAAGGTTGAAGGAGAGAATACGTTGTCATTTAAGGATGTGATCAGAGTTTCATTTCTCAACATATCCCAGATCGAGGACAAGTTCATGAGATAGAATTTTTCAAGGCTTAAACCATTTATCTTGGACTTCTTAAGGAAGAGATTTGACCAAAATTTTTGAACAAGAGGATATTAAAAGAAGATATAGAGGATATCCTTAGAGGGGTGATTACAAATAGGATAGTTGGGCTAATGGGGATGTCTATCTTAGAGAGATTATAAGAAGTAGGGAGTTTATTATGTTAGGCTAGACATAGAAATTTCTTGATTTTAGGAGGATAGTTTGCTTTCTAGATCCATTGAAAAGACCCCTAAGGATGGTTTCTGAGATTATGGCAAGCTTAGGACAGGAGGTTGTAGATGCTTGCAGGTAAAAGGTTTATTGCCATTTAATCCCCAGATGAGATAGTCAAAAGGGATTCATGGTTGTTTCTAAAGGAGCATTTAATATTGAGAAGAAGCTCCTAGGGGATTTGGAGGGAGAGATTATGAAACTCCTAATTCCCCCCTTTTCAAACTTCAGCCAATTTAAGATTATCTTGGGAGGTACTCAGAGGGCCTTGGATAAGGCTCATCAAGGGTTCTATATGGAGGATCCATCTATATAGCCAAAAATTAATTCTATCCTCATTATGAACAACCCATTGAGCTCCTTGTTTGTGTAATCTCCCCCTTCCCCCCAAGAGAATATTTTTCGAGATTCTGGAAGTACCAAAAGTAGAGGTAAAAGTCTGCTTACTGTATTTATTTCTAAGAATACTAGCCCAAGGACTTCAGGGTTATGGTAAAATCTCCAAGATAGGCTATTAACATGGTGGCATTTCTAAGGTTTGCCTTTTGCAAGCCTAATCCACCATCCTTATTAGAGAGGGTGAGGGTTTCCAAACTGACAAGGTGCATCCTTTTCTTCTCTAAGGTTGAGACCCAGATGAAGTTTATTTAGGTCCTATCAATATTGGAAGAATTCTATTAGGAAGAGAGGTATATTGTATAACATCGGTGGGAATACTATTCAGGGAGGATTTTTCAAGAGTGAGTCTCCCAGCTATGCTAAGAAAATTAATTTTCCTGGCATCAAGTTTAGTGTTGAGATTATCAATAATAAATTGGAAATAACTATTGTAAGGTCTCTTGTACTTAAATTGGAAACCCAATTATTTTCCAAAGGATTCAGAAGCCTAGATATCTAGGAGGTTTGAGAAGAGGGCTTTGTTTTCAAGAGAGCAATTTTTGGAGAAAATCACTTTAGATTTGGAGTGATTAACTTTTTGACCTGAATAACGACTAAAGAAAAGGAAAATACTATTGATGGTGGAACAATTACTTTCAGTGAGGATTCCTCCCTTAACTTATAGTGATAGGGTGCTAATTAAAGATGTTCACTTCATGCTTTATTCTCCTAGAGAGGAGTTCCATATACATAATGAAGATATATAGAGAGATGGGATCTCGTTGTCTAATACCTCTAGTAGAGTTGAAGAAATTAGTTTTCTCTCCATCAATAAAGATGGAAATAGAGGGGGAGTAGATGCAAGACATGATGAGGAAAAAAACTAGCTTGACTTTGTCCAATGATCTTAGCTAGATGGGGTTGGAGCCTTCTAGCTATAATCTTGGAACATGTTTGTATTGGGTATTGCAAAGCCTAATGGGTCTAAATTTCTTAAGGTTAGAGGTATTGGTACATTTAGGAATGAGGCAGAGGTAGGTAGAGTTTACTTTAAGATTAATAAGTCCATGGTTAAAGTAATCCACACAAAACTTAGTAACTGCCTAGCTTGTGATGTTCCAGTATCTTTGATACATGAAAGGGCGGATTCCATCAGTCCCAGGTACCTTGTTGGGTTTAAAGGAGAAGATATTTCTCTTGATCTCCTCAGGGGAAGGAAAACTATCTAGGGGATGGTGATCATTTATGTTTATGGAACCCCTAGGGGGTTTGACTACCACCTAAGGGTGGAGGAAATGTTGCCAGTACTAAAGATACAGGTATAAAAAGAGAGAATATGAGCCTCAATGGTTTTAGAGGAGAAAAACCAGGTGTCATTATCCTCCTTAAGGATATTTATCAGTGTGAAAAACTTAGTATTATCATCCCAATCAGAGACCCACTTTATTCTGGACTTCGATCTCTAGAATTTGTACTCCTGTATAAGGATAAGATTAAAGTCCTTAGTGAGGCTTTTCTTAAGGTCCTGGAGGTAATAACAATGAAGATAGTTAGGAGATTTTTGGGTCCTTGCAAGTCTGGCAAGAATTTGTTTCTTTTTGTGAAAGATGTTACCAAAAGTGACCTTGTTCCAATCTATGGCCTGAAGTTCAAAATGAGAGATGGATTCAGTGAGATAAAGGTTAGATTCAAAAGAATTCTTGACAACCTAAATGAAACTAAGGTGGGAGCACCACATGGATTCAACCCTAAAGGGTTTATTAAATCTGGAAAAGAGTTTTTGGAGAGTGAGTAGAATGGGATAATGGTCAGAATGAGTTTTAAGGAGATAAGTGATTGTGGCTTCAGGAAAGAAAGGAAGTCATCCCTCATTTACAAGGAATCTATCTAGTCTCTCTAGAATAAGGACCTTCCTATTCCTATATCTGTTGTTAGTCAAAGTATATTTGGTACCCCTAAAGCCCGAGTCAATAAAGCTGCAATGGTTTATACAATCCCAGAAAGCCCTAACTCTTATTACTAATGCAGTTGCCACCAAATTTTTCTAAAGCTCTGAGAACTTCATTGAAATAACCTCCTATAAGCCAAGGCTAATTTTGAGATGTTTTGATAGTAATAGAAAAATTAGAGATATTGGCCTAGAGGGCATGTCTATTTTTAAAACTAGTTCTAGTATAGATTGCACTAAAGACCAAGATAGGGGGGTTACTTACTTTGAAGCCACATGGATGCCCTGAGGAAAATAATAATATCTTAGATACCTAGGGTTGCGTTATCTCACATAACAACAATTCCCCTTGAGTTACCAATGGTAGGGAACAAGATTTGATTGTTATAGCCAAGAGTATATGTGAGAGCCTTATGATCCGATATCCTAGTTTCAAGAAAAGCTGGGAGAGTTGGCTTGTGAATATTAACCATGGCTTGACAATGCCTTCTAAAATTGATATTATTGGCTCCTCTAATATTACATATGATTGTATTCATCATGGTTGTGACATTTAGGGGTTGGGGTTCCTTCATTATACCCTTGCCCCTGTCTTGGGATAGGGGAGTTTCTAATATAGGTCCTTCATTTTCTTGGAGACAGGGCTTATCTTGGTGGAGTAGAAGATCTTTATTCCCAAGATTTTGACTTCTAGGTCAAAATTTTTGAGATCTTAGGGAAAAAGACTAAGAGGAGCTCATAGATAAGTTCTTCGAAGAGATGAGAGAATTATTTTCCTAGGGTGATGACTTCTGCCCGAGGCACTTTTAGTGAAGCTAGAATCTTTTCCATCTCTCAATTTCTCTTTCTTCAGACCTCCATAGTACTTTCTCTCTCATATACATCCACTGATAGATAAAGATGGGATTGGTCTGAAGGACCTAATAGGATTGGACGAAAGGG
Organism: Capsicum annuum; assembly: GCF_002878395.1. Classification (NCBI taxonomy): domain Eukaryota; kingdom Viridiplantae; phylum Streptophyta; class Magnoliopsida; order Solanales; family Solanaceae; genus Capsicum; species Capsicum annuum. Next base: position 104,841,387 of record NC_061111.1, on the reverse strand, counting down.
CATGTCCCTAAAGCTTTTCACAAAAGCTAGTCCTTCATCCAGGAGGTGCGTCATTTTGAGAGGAAAAAATGGAAGACTATGACTCATGTTGTTTAGTTCTATTGAAATCATCTCTGGACTCAGGTTATTTATCAGATTTTAGCTGAAATAACCATCATTGTTGTCATCCATACAATTTGGTCATAGTTAACTAGACCTTAATTTAGACCCTCCTGAACTAGTTGGGCTAGGTAACTTAGGTCATGGATTAAGAGAATTATAAGGTTGCCCTCCTATTATATCTTGAGTGGGACCACTTATTGAGATAAGCATATTTCAAACCAGGAGGTTGGATAATGGTTAGTATCTAAGGGTCTTGTAGTGAAGATCATTGAAGGTAGTGGATTCTGACTCTAAGATACTATTGAGAGACATTTCAGAGTTAGGAGTAGCATCAAAAGGAATAACAATGTTTGAGAGAGATGGGTTGGTTAAACAGAGGTTAGTAACAGTGGTTTGGCTATCTATATAGCCTCCATCATTAGTGGACTAGGCTGCAGTAAATGAGGTGTTATTAGAAATGATGGTTTCAATGATTTTTTTAATGGGCGCTGGTATCTCTCATAAGGAATACCTAGCATTTGGGTACCAGAAGAAAAGAGAGAGAGTATGTGTGTTGGACAACTTTCCAGCTCAGCAGCTAAAGGAGTATCCCCTAAGTCATAGGGTGATTGGGCTGGGCTGCTAGATGATTGTGGGAATTGGGGCTAACGGGCCTGTCATGGGGGTACTACTGGGACTTTTCAGTGTTTGTAGTCCTATGAGAAATGGGACTTTTATTATTTCTTTTAGGGGTATTAATCAGGATAGTGCGCTGATGGACTGAAAGTCCAACACCCTGACCCGATTCATTAGGGTTAGCCTTGCTAACAACCGATCTATTTCCTTTATAGACACTAGGCGAGGCGCCTGAGTTCAGAGAGATTGAGTATTTGAAATCACGGGTCTCAAGGAACTTCCTGATCTGTCATCGAACAATTTTACCTAGATGTTTTAAGTTGGGGGCGAATTTGGGGGAACTTATTTAGCTTTTTCCTTTCTTCTTAGATTGAAAGTTACCATTTTCCAACCTTCTTCAATGGTTTTTTGTTGAACTTTGGTGATTTTGTTAGCTATTGCGGTTAGGTGTAGCCCTTATGCACTGACTCATGATGTGTCCTAATTTTCAGCACTATTTATAAAGGAAACCTTTACCTTCATAGAGGGTTATTTATTTATGGTTTCCAATAGTGACTTCAGATGTTAGTAGTGTTTCAATGGGAACTTGTACACATATACAAGTCTACCTACCTCTGAGTGTAGCCGATGTGTAAGCGTTAATTTTTAAGAGCTTATCGATTCGTCGACCTACTTTTTCTAAGAGAGAGCCATCATAGTACTCCGTTGGCAATTAGGATGAATAGATCCATATTGAGGTGTATTCAATTGAAATTTCCTTGGGTAAAAAATTAGGTTTCCACAATCAGACCAATAAATAGGAGCCAGCCACAAACTAAGAACACTTCTGTATGATCTTTTCTTGTGATTCTTTGTTGGGAAGTTTGAATATGTAAATTCAAGACCCAAATCAATGAACGAAAAATTTTCTTTCAATTTCCATAGAACCGTCACTATATTTTTTAGGTATAGGTGGTTAATTTTCCTTTCTACCAATCTAATAATGACGGAAATCTCCATGGGGCATAAATTGAGATTTCTCCTCCGTGGATAACTGGATTGTCCCATTATCAATTACAGCTGGAGATGGATCTGGATAAATATTAGGGTTTCCATACTATGAGAAAATTTTTGGGATAGCTATATTATCTTTAACCACTTCACTAAAGGATAACTTACTGGGGGAGGGGGTCGATGGCCATGTGGCCAACTTGAATGTCGGAGGTTTCTGGTTGGATCATTAGGAAATGAGGTACAGGTTATATGCTAAATTTTATGTGTAGGGAAATAATATGAATTTATAAAGAAGATGGTATTTCTCTCTCTAAATTCCTTTCCTCAAATATGACAAAAGCAAAAAACTGCTTGAAGTCACAAATTTAAATTTCAGGTTTGACATTTCGGTATATGTTTGAATCCACTTATATGAATTTCTAGCAATGTAACTATTTTGAGTTGATTGAAAGCTAAGGTGATGCTCCTTGGTCAAATGAACAAGATATTGGTGAACACCATATGTGGTCGATAAAATAGTACCTATAATCACATGAATTAAGTTGTGTCATACTATTTATTTACCGTGAATTCGATACAGTTGAATTGGTAGGTGGATCAAGAACATATGTTACATTTAACCTTATTTTGGTCTGATTTACCAATAATTTGATCATTAAGAGATGATAAAGATAGTCGAAATATAACATACGTTAAATAATTAAGATAAAGAAAGCAAATCAAAGTATATCATAAACAAGTATGACTGGTCCCAAGGTCATCTCCCAACTACTATCTCAGATGAATAGAGTGTAAAATAAAAAAAAATTGAGGACCAAAAAAGTTATTGTATTCAATAAGAAAATGGGAGTTTAGATCCCTTTTACAAGTGGAGAGAGGAAACTATTTATGGGTAAAAATGTTAGGAATTGGCCAATTCGAATATGCCACTAGAGCCCTAAATTACTAAACTTATGCTTTTACGCCACGTGTTCATTACGTTGGAGGTGGTGTCAACTAATATTCCTGCACTACTCTTCTCCTACGAGCTCATCCTTATACTTGAGAAATATGACCAGTTTTTCCTTTGCTTGTCCTTTGTGCCATGTCATTGATGATAACAATTCCATAATCCCTGTTCCACCTGAGATGACACCTTTATTATCCCTATTTCGGAGGCGGCCTCTTGGAAGGACAACGTCGGTCAATGCATTGAGACTCTACATTATTCCCACTGTTGCCATCACCTATCCTCAATCTTATTTTCTCCTATACAGATAGTCCCTCCGCTTTGAGGTTAAGTTATGCGGCTTCTAGATGTAGGAAAACACTCTTTTTAATTTTTTCAGGTGAAAAATTTGATGTGATAGCTTTTTTACTATGTGCCACAACCCATTTCTTTAAATGTTTTCCAACACGTATATACATCCCATATTCCCAGAGAGACTCGATAAACTCCAAACACTGCCAACTCCTTGCAAAAAATGCCTCTCTAGATCACACTATTTTTTATATTATTTTAGCAAGATCTTTTTCCATCTTCTATTTTTTCTTAGGTATGTTCATAGGAGGTTAAGTCCCAAGTCATCTCAGTGATGCCTTAAAAATTTAACTTCCAAAAAGGTTTCAAGATCTATCCTCATGGAGATGGCTCCACAAACTAAAGGACCCATTCTATTATGCATTACATTTTCGCGGTCGATGTGGGTGACATTCCAAGGGTGAAAACAAACTATGTGTTATCTGCTGAAACTGATGTTTTCTTATCCTTACTTCAGCAATCATATCTACCTGCAATTCAATATATCCAAGGGGGTGTATACCTATCCAATTTCTATAAGATTCAGTTGTGGTCCTGCCTTTAAGTTTATTCTCTAAATCTGTGAAAAATAGAAAATCTCTCTATCGCAGGTGTCTCCTACCATTTGGAGGGAAGTCTTTTGCCTTCTGGTTATTACTTCTGCCATTAGTATGGCTTTCACTCCTGATCACTTCATTCTTCAACATACCCTTTGAATCATTAACAAAAATTATTCACGGTCAAATACCAAAGGGCCTAAGGCATCCTCCTAGATCTAGAAGAAATAAGTCAATTATGGATCGACAAATATGCGTGTATTTGTACTGAGCACCTTTTTCATAGTGCAATCCTATTGGAAGAATGGAGTTTTTGTCATAATTATCATGCTCTCACCACTTAAAACGTTCCTAGGACAACTTTTTCTTATCTAAAAGTTCCCCCTTTTTTAGTTTCATCCTAGACCCCTTCCTCTATCGTAAACCAACCTTCAATTTAGAGAATCTTAAAATTCATGAAATCCGTCCACGTCTCCAGAATGATGAATTGGTCCTTTAAAGACCATGGTGAGTTTGTCATATAATCCTTTTTTTTTCTCTAAATGCTGTCTTTGTCATTCACTTCTCTATCCAGCTAAAAGATAAGAGCGGGTCACATTGACACCAGTGGGATATCTTTATTTTGGCTTTATCTGGATTTGATTTCCTTCTTCTCCAACAATTTAAAGCCAAAAAATGTGTACGAGAAAGATGCCCCCTCAAAAAAAGGAATGTTATCATTGCTGAGTCTTCTCCCTTCAAGAGGGAATATAAGAGAGGTAGAAAAGGGATCCTATTAGAGAACACCACTATTGTTGACAAGCTATCAACTAGCTCAAAGCAAATGGCTTCTTCTTCTAGAGAACTCCTATATTTTTATTAAAAGGGAGCATCCAAGCTAAGTTGTTGGAAATATATAGGATTACTAAAAGGGAAATATGAATTCCAACCCCTACATTAGAGGTTGCCTAAGATATTTCTCTCCTCAACCTTTAAGAAACCTCTTTAGGTCCTAGCTCTGTCCAGGAGCCTCTGGTCCGTATGATTAATAAAGAGTGAGAGAGTTTGTATCCTCATCCCTCTCTAAGTGTAGGAGGAGTTCCTGAGTAACTTTGAGATAATTGACACCTTTTCAATCAAGCTTTTTGTAATCTTTCTTGAGTATACTTTTACTCTTAACCCCTTCCTCCCCCTCTCTTCTTTTTTTGCTTTATTTTTCCTTTCTAAAAAGTAGTTATTCATTCGTAAGGCTATATTTATATTTTGAGGTTCTATTTTGCCCTATTAGTGAGGAATAACTGACGGATCAAGAGGACAAGTGACTCCAAGAAAAATAATCACCCTAGAGGAGCAGGCCCAATCTGGGTAGGACAGTTAGTGATTGAGATAAAAATATCATTCGAGAATAATAGAAAGTTGGTTGAGCTTTAAATTCAATTTGGACTCTAAGATAAAGAGATTAAGGCTTCTATCAAGAAAAAGATATAGGCCACCAAAGGGGTGGTTCATATAATTCAAAAGGTGTCTTGGTACTATTTAGTTGAAAGAAAGTATTGTTGAAACCATGGTTGCCAAGGCTGAAGCAGACTTTATTAGAGGCTAGGTCGATCTAGTTCAATCAACTAAGAAGGTTCTATATGAAAAGTAGAAGAGAAACAAAATTCCATTTGAGATATTAGAAAAGCAAGGATACATGCTCTTTCATGAAGCAGCATCTCTAATACCTCTAGTATGATAGCATTGGGAAAGATCACCTAACTTACATCAAGAGGATTTATCACGACCCTATATTGGTGAAAAGGAGATCGAGATAACTCATGAGGCTATAATGATCGTCGACTGCCCTTTCTTGAACCCAACCAAAATTTTTTCTTCTTCAAATGACATATCCAAAGAAAGAGACTTGGGAGAGCCCCGAAGTTCTATATTTAGTCATCTTGAGACTTCTCTTATGTATTTTGTTTTGTTTTTACCCTTTCTCTTGTATTTATTACCTCTCTTTTTCTTTACCTATGGACAAAACATTTATTTGTTTGAGATAGTAGCCTATTTGTTTTATCTTTATGTGTTCTATCTCTTTCTAAACCGTTTACTTTGTTCTAAGTTTCTACAATATGTTGTAACTTACTCTTTTTATAAAATTTTCACATTAAAGTTCTAAGGCAGTACCAACTAGCTTTTGTATTATGGCACTCCTTTTGAAACCATCTAATCTTTAGGGAGCAAGGTGTCAGGACGAAAGGTGCTTGGATCAACTTCAAGTGAACTATATTTAAAGGAAACTTCACCAGAGTATAAAGCAATTAAAATTCATTTCAGTTAACATAATATTCCATTACATTAAATGTATATCGATGCTTTTATTGTTGAGCAAGTAAAAAACTCCTGAAATGGGTACATTCTTGATTTGAGTTCTGTCAAAATCACAAGACAGTCGCTAGTTTCCTATTTTTTTAGTCTCAAAGTAATAGACCCAAATGGCTGAATTTTTCAAATATTAGTATGTAATGCCCCGAATTTGGTACCCGGAACGCTCCACGGTGCCTATGACCCCAAAGGACCACAAGCTAATCCATGAATGATATCTGTAACTAAGCACTAAATAATATACTGAAATTATGCGGAATACATAAAAGTTTTAAGGCCATAAGGTTCAAAACTGAATAAACATCTGATAAAACAATGTCTGAAAATGGTATAATAAATACCAAAATAAACCTGAAGTAACTATCTGGAAAGATATAGTCTGAAAGACTCTAAACTGTCTGAATAAGGAGTTGATGGGACATGTCCTCAACTAACTCCGACAATTGAATTAAGCTGAAAGATAAAATAGTAATGTAATCATCATGTCCTCGAAGGATGAGGACTCACAGTTGACTCTGACTGCTGAACTAGGATGCTACTGATGCTCTGGAGCTCGTATTTCTAAACCTATGGTATAAGACACCATAGCGCAAATACATCAATACTTTGAATGAACTAGTATGTAAGTGAGGTAGGATGAATACAAATTGTTCATATGCATGAACAATACTAACTGACTGACTAACATGAACGTAAGAATACATGCAAGACTACGTAATTGTAATAGAGATCGTGATAGGACTGAATATTGTGTCTACTAATATTGACCCCTGAGTCGCTGATAAGTGAGAAATACTGATACTATTACCGAATACTGAGGGACTGATACTATGTTACTGATATATGAATAACTATTTTTGACAGTTCTGATTATGAAAAACTGGTCTGGTTGACTGTATCTGACAGTCCTGAAGCTGAATATTGATAATATGAGTTTTGAGAACTGATATAACTAATAACATGAGTAACTGTATCTGACAGACCTGAATCTGATGGAACTAGCTGAGTTTCGTACTGTATCTGAATTTAACTGTATCTGATAGTCCTAAAATCTAAAGAACTATCTGAATTCTTTTACTGATACTGAGACTAAGACTATGGGAGGTAATCATCTAACCGACATACCCCAAAACTAAATTGGTGGGGTCCAACCTGTAACCCTAGCTAGAAGGGCGCCAATACCGTGCCACGGGTAAAAACCTGCGTTCGTATACCCTCACTGACAGGGAGCTCTTCCGTCACCACTCCTAGTAGGTAACCCAAATGAGATGTGTGTATATATATATATATATCCCTAAATGCGTAGGGTGCATCTCAACCTACGCTGACTACGTAGTTCTGGAACACAGGGATTGTTTTTAAGGATCACACCCTCCACTGAATAACAGGTGAGTCCCCATCCTTGGGTTTACTTAGTGGTGAATCCTACTCCCTAACTGAATAGACACTAAACTGATTAACTAAACTAAACTAATTTAACTGAACTGATTAACCGATGGTATCATTTAATAGAGCTAAAACTGAATTTACTGAGTTCCATTGATCGATGAAATACTACTGAGATCTTAGGACTGACTGAGAGTACTGAAGTTACTAAGACTTACTGGGAATACTGAGATCATGGAGGTTACTGAACTACTGAGATTACTGAGATTTTTGAGATTTCCTGAGTCGCATGACTTATTGATTTCTATGGATCATGACTTGTCTGAGAGTATCGTGAAAACATGACATAGCTCTACGCACACAGCTAAGTTGTCGGGTACAAGTACCCTAGGACTCGATGGAAAGAAACTGACATAACATGACTTACTTGAACACATGACCAACAACATAATTCATAATTCATATATTGAAGCATGTCATCAAACATGTGATATGCATAAACTTGTACATAAATAGGGATTTCATAATATCATGCTAGTTGGGCACTTTTCCTTCATATAGGCATTCAATCAAATGCATAGTAGGCATAGTATATTTAAAAACATTGTACAACAATTAAACATCATGGTTCAATTCTAATTTCATCATTATAGGGTTTAATCGTAAGTTCACATGAATATACATATATACTAATCAATTCCACATAAATTGATCACCCAACATGGATAAGAATTTAATTAATCATTCTCAACATGAACAAAACAAACCCAACATAAAAATCATAAAGAAATCCATAAACTTGAAGTTGGAAAAGAGATTCTTGGGCTTCATGGACGGAAAGAGTCCATGAATGAACACTACGCATACCTTGGTTCGTAAATACATGAAGATTGACGAAGGAAGTTCTTAAACTTGAATCTTCTATGAAAAACCCTAGTATGTTCTTGAGAGGATTTTGAGAGAATAAAGTATATTTTGGTGTAATAGAGGCTCAAATCCATGTTTTGAGCTTATATAGGGCAGGAAAATTGACACTTTTAACCCTAGGAAACGTATTTTAATTCTTCCAAAAATTTCCTGATCTTCTTCCTTGGTGCGATGCGCCACTATCGCACCAATTCATTGGAATTGGACAATTAAGAATCTGCATGGTGGCGCGACGCGGAGCTATTGTGTTGCCACCTTGTTTGAGACCTAGAAGTTTGGTGCGACGCGCTACTATCATGGAGAAATACTAAAAATTGAGAATTGTCATTTAAGCTGGCTCCGCAATGCGCTAATGGCTCAAGTGATACACTGTCTCACTAAAAAGACTCTTAACTCTTTACTCGGGTATCGAATTTGGACAAATTTGGTATCGATGGAAAGCTTATGAAATTTTCCACATAACAAAAAGTGAAATCTTGAAAATACCACATCTATAAAAGTAGATTTATATTTCAAAGAAAGCTTCTAACATTCTTGGGGAAAAAATTTAAGCTAGGAAAAGTATGGGTATTACAATATCTCCCCCTTGAGAACATTCGTCCTCAAATGAGACTAAGTGAGAGGGGAGAAGATGAACTGACGTTCATACTGAACATGAATAACTAAAGCATGATCTTATCACTGACATGACTGAAGAGCAGAATATAACATACTAAACATGCATGTCTGATGCATAACTGATAAGCTGAATTCATGCATATCTGATGCATGGATAATTGACTTATAAATACATGACTGAATGTTCTGATGAACTAAATTTCTCGCAGTGTAAAGTCATGTCTTATGCATGATTACATAATTGAACTAGTATATGAATGCATGACTGAATATGCAAGAGTACTTAGTACGAAGTTTGTAATGGGGATTTGAGCATGAACTAAATAACAAGTTTGTAATGGTAGTTTGAACATGGAACTGAGTAAGTTTAAGAAAACTTTTACGTGACTGAAAGGCACTGATGACCCCATGATTATGCTAGAAGTATGCATGAATTGGGACCTGAGAACATGATTGAGGCTGAAACATGGCATATAAACTGAATTTCGTGAACTGATCCGAACCCTTAAACACATGGATCACGACTAAGATTCAAACTTGAGGGTCAACTTACGAGTATACCCTACTTCAAAATGGATTCATTTCGTGAGAAGAGAATGGAATGCTTATGTTATAAAGGTTCCGAGGATCATAGCATATCTCTCCCTTGGGATACTAGATCCCTCTAGGAATATAGTCTTGGCTGAGCTACTGAGGGGAAATTGAGGCGATAGGCGAGGTACCTAGTATCTGAATCGTAATTGATTATCTAAAATCTAAAACTTGAGACCTAATACATCATCTAAGATGAAGAAACTAAGCTTCATGCACTGCAACTGAGACTACTGAAAAATTTATGAAGTGCTGAACACGAATGCGTAAACATATTGACTTATCTAATTAACTGGATAACTGATAGCTGAATACTGGGTATGAGAGACTGGTCTGTACTTGGTCCAAATAACTAGACTAAGGCTGTAAAACATTATGCATAGGAGATAATGATTGATTGGATAATGTGAGGTAACTAAGAATGAATGAGCAAAACTACATCACCTCAAGAATGCAAGCCTAGACGTATATCATAGTTTGGAAACATTCTGTAGTCTGAGGTACTAAAACACTACTAACTGAGTAACTAATAGTTGTAGCATTGTTCAAGCAAGCCTGGAACTAAACTGAGTTTCTGATCTGATTACTGAACTGAAGTTGGTATTATAACTAAAACTGTAACTGACATTCTAACTAGAAATAAATGTTGGGTTTTGATAATTAAGGTTTAGACTGATATTGAAGTACTGAGACTGGATACTGATAACTACTTGGGTAAATATTGGCATAGGCAAGGATCCGATGCTCAAATAAATACTATATCAACCTGAACAACCGACTAAGGCCTGAGGAATAGAGTACCAACATTATGGATTTATCTAGAGATTTGAACTGGAGGTATACATAACGTAATATGAGATTGACTGATCACTATAAGTAGAGCATGAGTCATGTAGACTGAACATATGGTAAAACATGACATGAATACCTGAGTCATGAGCTGCATGACTTAAGTCTGAAATTTTTGTGTTCATGATAGATGGCTCATACTACTGAGGGTGTTGGAACTCATCTTGCTAGGAATTCGACATGCACACGATCCTATGGAAAGTGTGTGAAATATAAATAGGTAAGGTAATAACTGTGGTACAAAACAATTGTACTGAGATAATAGTAGGTCGGGAATCATCTTTCCTTAGTAATTACCTACACATACTGGAACTATAACTAGAATCTAAAGGCTTGACTTTTTGACCCCATGGCTTAACTGCTATGAAAGTTTTAAAAAAAAAGGAACTCATGAATATGAAGAAGCGTGAACATGTAAATGAGAGATCTATAACATTCCCATGACTGCATCAGGAGTATTTTCTTGATTCTTTTGGGATTGAAGTTCATAGAGTCTACTTGGGCGTTGCCCACTGATAGCGCTAGAATTGGCACCCTGCTGATTCAGGCGACCAAACTAAAATAATGAGCGGATATAAATCTAATAACCTGACTGGGGGTAGTCTATGACCTTGTGACCTAACTCACCATATCCAAAACATACACCACTACCAGATCTACACACATCCTTGTGATGCTTACCATAATCTGTGCAAAACGGATGAGTAAGAATCCTGCTCCCACTATTCTGAGACTTGGAGCCTGATGCCTCATTTCTATGGTCATTTCTGAACTTTGGTACTGAGGTACTAGCTGATGAGTAAACTAGGTCTGAATAATTCTGACATAATTGAGAACGGTTACCACCCTGTGACCCATGCTGTGCAAATCTATAACTACCTATTTTGTCTCTCTTATTTTCTCTCTCCTTCTTCTTAAGCTTCTGTTCCTCCATTTGTTGGGCATATATCACAAGCCTAGGTATGTCCATGTCACCAATCAATATCCCAGTCCTGCACTCCTTAACCACTCTACCTAATACCCTTAATATAAACTTACTCATTCTGGATCTGCTATCTGCTACTACATGGGGAGCGTACCTGGCTAACTGAATGAACTTGAGGGAGTATTCTCTTACGCTCATTGTACCTTATCTGAGATTGATGAACTCTAACACTTTAGCCTCCTTTGCTCTATGGGAAAGAACCTATCTAAGAAAGCTGTAGCAAATTCTTCCCACTCTATGGGCTCTGTATCTGTACCCCTGTCTACCTTCTACTATTTAACCACGTATGGGATACATCTTGTAGCTGATTGGTGGCTAACTCTACACTCTCACTGTAAGTCACTCCCATGATGTCTGTGACTTTCTAAAACTGATCAAAGAACTCCTGTGGATCCTTTTCAGACTTGGAATCGGTGAATAGAGGAGGATTTATTTGGGTAAAGTCCAAAATCCTGACTTCAGCAGAAGTTGCCACTGGGTTGGCTGGAACAGCAGCTGGCCATTCATTCTAGGTGCGACTGAACTGGCTAGAGTAGTGAATGCAGTCCTGAATTCTGCATTAGAGACATGCTCATCCAGAGGATTTGGCTGGATGGGCTGAGGTGCTGATTGATTTCCACTTTCCCCTTCGCTAGCCCTTTTGGAAGGCATGATTTGTACACAAAGGAAAGAAATAATTAGACTGAGAGTTTTACTTTGAGCCTACGCTCACTGGCACAACATGAATACTGAAAGAAGGAAAACTATTCCTAAAACATCTCATAGCCTCCTGCACATAAGTGTGGTACACGACACAAGCATGTACAAGACTCTACTAGATGCGGCTTTTCAGACTTTCTAGGACACTATTAAACCTTAGGCTCTGATACCAAGTTTTTAACGCCCCAAATCTGGTACCCAGAATGGTACACGATACCTATGACCCCGAAGGATCACAAGCTAACCCATGACTGATATCTGTAACTAAGAACTTAATAATTTACTGAAATTATACAGAATATGTAAAAGTTGTAAGGCCATAAGGTTCAAAATTAAATAAATATCTGATAAAATAATGTCTGAAAATGGTATAACAAATATCAAAACAAAGTAACTGTCTGGCATGCTATAGTCTGAAAGCCTCTAAACTGTCTGAATAAGAAGTTGATGGTACATGTCCCCAACTAACTCCGATAACTGAATTAAACTAAAAGCTAAAATAGTAATGTAATTATCATGTCCTCGAAGGATGAGGACTCATAGCTGACTCTGACTGCTGAACTGGGATGCTACTGATGCTCTGGAGCTATGGTATAAGACACCTATAGTATAAGACATCATCGCACAAATGCGTCAGTACTTTGAATGTACTGGTATGCAAGTGAGGTAGGATAAATGATAATGGTTCATATGTATGAACAGTACTAAGTAACTGAAAAACATGAACGTGAGAATACATGCATGACTACGTAACTGTAATTGAGATCGTGATAGGACTGAATACTGACTCTACTGATATTAACCCCTGAGTCACTGATAAGTGAGAAAGACTGATACTATATTACTGAATATTGAGGGACTGATACTATGTTACTGATACATGAATAACTATTTTTGATAGTTCTGATTATGAAGAACTGGTCTGGTTGACTATTCTGATAGTCTTGAAGCTGAATACTGATAACACGAGATCTGAGAACTAATATAACTGATAACATGAGTGACTATATCTAAAAGTCCTGAATTTAATGGAACTAGTTGAGTTTCGTACTGTATCTAAATTTGACTATATCTAACAGTCCTAAAATATAAAGAACTATCTGAGTTCTTTTACTGAGACTGAGACTGAGACTGAGATTGTGGGAGGTAATCATCTAACCGACATACCTTGAAACTAAACTGGTAGGGTCCAACCTGTAATCCCAGCTAGAATGGTACCAATACCATGCCACGGGTAAAGACCTGCTGTAAGTATACCTTCGCTGACAGGGAACTCTTCCGTCACCACTCCTAGTAGGTAACCCAAATGAGATGTATATATATATATATATATATATATATATCCCTAAACGTGTAGGGTGTATCTCAACCAACGCTGGCTGCGTAGTTCTGGAACACATGGATTGCTTCTAAGGATCACACCCTCTACTGAATAACAGGTAAGTCCTCATCCTTGGGTTCACTCGGTGCTGAATCCTACTCCCAACTGAATAGACACTAAACTGATTAACTAAACTGAACTGATTTAACTAAACTAAATTGATTAACTGATGGTATCGTTTAGCGGAGGTAAAACTAAATTTACTGAGGTCCATTGACCGACGAAATACTATTAAGATCTGAGGACTGACTGAGAATACTAAAGTTACTAAGACTTACTGGGAATAATGAGATCACGGAGGTTACTAAACTACTGAGATTACTGAGATTTCTGAGATTTTCTGAGTCGCATGACTTACTGAGTTCTATGGATCATGACTTGTCTGAGAGTATCGTGAAAACATGACAAGGCTCTAGGCATACAGCTAAGTTGTCGGGTACAAGTACCCCCAGGACTCAATGGAAAGAAACTGACATAACATGACTTACTTGAACATATGACCAACAACACAATTCATAATTCATATATTGAAACACTTCATCAAACATATGATATGCATAAACTTGTACATAAATGGAGATTTCATAATATCATGCTAGTTGGGCACTTTTCCTTCATATAAGCATTCAATCAAACACATGGTAGGCATAGTATATGTAAACAACATTGTACAACAATTAGACATCATGGTTCAATTCTAATTTCATTATTATAGGGTTTAATCTATACTAATCAATTCCACATAAAATTGATCACCCAACATGGATTAGAATTTAATTAATCATTCTCAACATGAACAAAACAAACCCAACATGAAACTCATTAAGAAATCCATAAACTTGAAGTTGGAAAAGAGATTCTTGGGCTTCATGGACGGAAAGAGTTCATGAATAAACACTACGCATACCTTGGTTCATAAATATACGAAGATTGATGGAGGAAATTCTTGAACTTGAATCTTCTATGAAAAACCCTAATGTGGTCTTGAGAGGATTTTGAGAGAATAGAGTATATTTTGGTGTAATTGAGGCTCAAATCAGTGTTTCTGAGCTTATATAAGGTAGTGAAATTCATACTTTTAACCCTAGGACACATATTTTAATTCTTGCAAAAATTTCCCGATCTTCATCCTTGGCGTGATGTGCCACTATCGCGCCAAGTCACTGGAACTGGATAATTGGGAATCTGCATAGTGGCGCGACGCAGAGCTATCACGTTGCCACCTTGTTTGAGACCTGGAAGTTTGGCGTGACACGTCACTATCGTGGTGCAATACTGGAAATTGACAATTGTCATTTAAGCTGGCTCCGCAACGTGCTGATAGCTTAGGTGATACAATGTCTCACTAAAAAGGCTCTAACTCTTCGCTCGGGTGTCGGCTTCGATCGAATTTGATATCGATGAAAAGCTTATGGAATTTCCCACATAAAAAAATTGAAATCTTGAAAATATCATATTTATAAAAGTGGATTAATCTTTCAAAGAAAGCTTCTAACATTCTTGGGAAAAAATTTCAAGCTAGGAAAAGTACGGGTATTAAATAGTGCCTTGGTCTAGATTCATTCTATTCTCCCAACATACTTGGTGCATAACTCATTAAAAACCTTGTTGAGAAAACCCAGTTGGATAAAAATTAGGCAAAGGAAAAAAGAATTCAGTGCATATTACCGTAAAAGAAGAGGTCATTCGGTGATACTTGCATTTTTATCAGTAGTATACTTTTTTATGACTGACATTCTAGTTATTTTACTGCTAATTGGTGCTCAGGTTGATTAACTTGTATTTTCCATTCCTAGATATACCGATTATTTTATATAGTCCTCCTATCTAAGACCTAACTTTACCTTATTCAAGTTTTGACTACTGAGAGTTACATTTCCCAGTACCAAATCCATAAATTTAAAATGACAGAGCTTGGTTTTGTGATTGTAATATCTCTCCATCATTTACTTCAATGCCATTATTCACACAAAAGTGACTTTCAGATATTCATCTAACAGATCTAACTTTTTCCTCATTGCTTCATCATTTCCTGCCATGCTTCCCCTCATTAAGTAGAGGATGGGTTCACCTATTTCAATTGGTGTAAAAGCTTCATCCCCATATACTAGTGAAAATAGGGTTCCCTCTGTTCTCAGCTTTTTCGTCGTTCGGTGCGCCCTTGGGCAGTTCCTCCGTCCACTATTCTTTTGAATTTTTCAACCTTTTCTTAAAGTTGAGCACACCATCTTGTTGGTTAACTCATCCAGCCTGAGGACCCACTTATGCATGGTATTTGTTGAGGTTACTTGGTCAAAACAACACATATTTTACGTCACAAATATCAATATTTAAAGAAATTATCAAAGAACTATTATAGGGTTCCTTCATCTGATCTAGGTTATTTTTGCAAAACATCACATCTTTGTTTCCAACATCGCAGTCTATATGAGATCCTTTTGAAGTTAAAAGGCCTTTTTCCTTATTTGTGGTTGAGGAATTAATCCAACTAATTTCTTTACCTTCAATAATTATATTTGTTTCCTCTCAGGCACTATTTCTTTCATTTAATTAATTTTTTATTAATAGGAACAAATGGAGGGGCCTTTCGGGGTTCAATCCTTCCACAAAGTTTGCATTCTTCCACGCCTTTGAGATCCCCCATATTTGGTGACTCACTTCTTGAAATAACGCAATGAAGTCCCTACGTGACTTTGTGTTCCCTGCTTCATGCTGAAAGCATCAACTAAAGTGAATGTTCCTTATCTGAATTGGGGTTTTAGTTCTCGCATGTCAATGTTTTGGCCATAGTTCTTTGAAGGTTGTTGATCTGCCCTTCTAGTGTAGTGATCCTTTTCACTAGATCCATGATTATATCTATCGAGGAAAGTAGGGTTCTAAGCTCAATCATATCCTATTTCCTATAGAATAAAACACGACCGAACAAGTAAAGAAAAAAAATTTAAACCCACACAATTGTTTTGGCTCTGCGGTGGCTGCCAAACTGTTTAGTGTGAATTTGATACAGTTGAATTTACAGGTGATCAAGAATACACGTTATGATTTAACCTTATTTTAGGTTCAATTAACCAGCAGTTTGATTATTAAGAGGGGATAAAGACAGTCAAAATATAAAGTAAATAAAATCAACAAGGTAAAGAAAAATAAATCCAAGCGCTTATTTGAAGCAAATATGAATGGTACCATGAATAGCTCCCAACTATCAAGACTACTAAACAAAGAAGAACGATTAAAAAGTCGATATGCTTGAAAATCAAGAAATCTATTGTATTCAATGAAGATTGGGAATCAAAATCTCTTTTACAAGTGAAGTGGAACAACTATTTATAGACTATAAAGTTACGCCTTGACTAATTACAATATGCCACTAGAGCTCTAATGTATTAAAACCTATGCCCTTTTCCACAATTCAATTCCCTTGAGATGGCACCAACTAATATTCCTGCATTACCTTGTTCTGTATGATCTCATCCACGCACTTAAGCAATCTGACCAACTTGTCCAATGTGTCATATCATTGATGGTGGCGATTCACTGATTCTTGTTCCGCATGAGAGGACACCTTTATTGTCACCATCTCGAAGGAAGCTTTTTAGGGGGCCAACGTCTTTCACTGCGCCAAGACATCACGTTTATCTTTGTGTTGGTGTCACCTGTCCTCAATCTCATTTACCCCATACATTAATCATTCAAATTAACCCGTTTATTTTGATCCAAGTAAATATTGAGCAGGTCCACCTAGACTATTTATTAATCTTCCCATTTCAATTTGTTTGATTTAGTTCGACTTGTCACGTAATTTAAGAAAATAAAAAAAGACTTTTGAATTTTGTGATCTTAAATTAAAAATATGTCAAATATACTCAAAGGTCCTTTAATCTTATGGTCTTAAACATGCCATGTAGATAATTAAAGTAAAGAGTTACTAAAAAGGGAAAAGATCATTCTTTTTGAAACAAACTAAAATGAAATTAAATAAGTAAAACAAAGTAAAACAGATGTGTAATTTAAACCTATTTTAACTCAACCAAATATCACTCAATTCAGATCTAACAAATATCTAATTAAACTTTACCCATTCTATGAGTGAAGAAATTATTGTTGAAGAGGACGTTAAGCATATGTTATTAGTAATCTTAGTAGTGTAGAGAGGTCGGGTGTTAGCAAAGTATAAATATGTTCATGATGGGTAGGCACACCACATGGTGCCCAATAAGTGATTTGATTCTATCGTGGGAACTGTTAAGGTTTTTGCCCTGATTTTCTTACTATATTTAAGTTTTAATTTTTCTTAGAAGGAAAATAAAAGTTAACATAATTACTTTTACTTTTAAATCTTTTCCATATTTGGCTAACTTCTTTCTTGGAGGAAAAGTTTTCGACATCTATAAATAGAAGACCCCCTTCCATACCATAACGCAATAGCATCCACAATATCGTCTTTAAAGTGTCTTTGTTTAGGGAGAGATTTTCTCTCTAATATTTTTATGTTTTCTTTTATATTAGGTTTTTATATGTAGGCCAATTGGCTAAACTATATAATAATCATGTTTTTAGTATGTTTTTCTTTTCGTCTGATTTATCGTCTCAATAGTTTGCAACTAATAGATTTCGCATAACGCCCTCTCGATTTCGAACCCAATAAGTGGTATCAGAGCCTATGGTTCAATGATCCGATGGTTCAAATTGAGGACATGTTGAGAACAAAGTTGCAACAAATTTGA
>NC_061111.1:104762995-104820335 GCF_002878395.1 Capsicum annuum | reverse complement strand
TGGTTCAAATTGAGGACATGTTGAGAACAAAGTTGCAACAAATTTGATAATAATAATGATATATGTCCAAAAACTACATGTGGAGACGATTGTCAATCATATTTTCAATAATCCTGCTATTACATATTTGAAAAGAAAGCTTACTTTTAACCCTATAAAGGGCTCCAATGTTTTTAACCCGAAATGGCTTATATATTTTTAACCCAAAAATCTTCAAATTTTAAAGCATGTCAAAAAGCAGTGATATATGAAGAATATATATGAAGAACGAAGATCATGCACAAGAAGAAGGAAGATCAAGAATATTTTGAAGAAAATCAAGTCAAAAAGGGGAGATTTGTTAGGGTTTTTGCTATGATTTTCTTACTATATTTAAGTTTTACTTTTTCTTAGAAGAAAAATAAAAGTTACCATAATTACTTTTATTTCTCATACCATAACTCAATAACATCCACAATATATTCTTTAAAGTGTCTTTGTTTAGGGGTAGATTTTCTCTCTAATAGTTTTATGTTTTCTTTTATATTAGGTTTTTATATGTAGGCCAATTGACCAAACTATATAATAATCATGCTTTAGTATGTTTTTCTTTTCGTCTGATTTATCGTCTCAATAGTTTACAACTAATATCTTCCGCATAACGCCCTCTCGATTTCGAACACAACAGAACCCACCAATTTTCCAATTTTTGACACATTTCGTGTATTTTATGTTAAAATAGAAATGTAATCACTTTTTGATGGAGCTGTCAAACCTATTTTATTTGAAACTATATAAACTTTATATTTGTTTTGGGATTTTAACTGTATATATCATGTAGATGCAGCCATGGGCCATGTCAACCCATGTGCCCTTGCTAGCTAATTACTACTTCGCTTTATGATTGATCATCAACCACTTTAATTTGTGGTTTTCCACTTTGGTAATGGAGTTGAATTAGACATCATGATTAAAATTAATGTTGTTCAAGTGTGTTGTCCGTTTATCTTTTTAACCTTTTGTGCGAATGAAGCTTTTTCCCCGTGAAGTACAGATGAATAAGGTATAGATCAGATTATAATCTTTTTGCATTAGAATAATCATTTTTATCTTATCTTTTAGTTTTCTTCTTGTATACATTTATTTAATGTTATCGTTTTTAAGATTAGGAGACAGACAGAGAGACGGGACAACCTCCTCCCTATCCCTCCTCCCCTGGGAGGGGATAAATGACTGTACTTCTTAGATTTGAGGTTTTTATGTTTGTTATAGTAAAATATTTATTTTTTCTTTTAGTCAATTGAGAAACACAAATGGTGGACGAGTCATTTCAAATGATGAAAACTTGTTGCCTAAACAAAATTTTCCACAATACAATGTTGTAATGACACCTACTTAAAAATACTAGCATGTTTGTTAATGTATAATTAATAGTTTACAAACTAATATCATCTAATGCTTCTTCAACAAGTTAATTAGCTTGTTGTTATATATATATATATATATATATATATTAAAAGCGTGAAGCACATTAAAAATGTTGTTTGAACTTTTTACTCTTCATTAAAGGTCTTTATTTTAGACAAAATCATCTTTTCACTATATTTTCCCTAATATTTAAGAATTGAAAATTAATTATTTATTTATGGTTATGATAAAATATTTTCTTATTAGAAGTCATCAGAATTAATAACAATTAATACTTTTTGAGTTCTAAATATGTGGCAAAGTAAAATAAAACATGCGTGTAATCTAATTTTCCTTTTATTACGTATGAAATCCTTTTAAAAGTATAATTGGTATGAAAGTAATTTAAATAATTTAATTATCCTTTTACATATACAAAACACATTAAATTTTACCCCAACTAAAATGAAATTACTATTTTTTCCTAATATTTAAGAGTTAAAAATAAATTAAATATATTTATGATAAAACTTTTTCTTATTAAAAGTCATCTGAATTAATGACAACTAATACTTTTTCATTAGTTAAAGAATTTTAAATCAACTCAATTTGAGTACTTCTTATAAAAGATAAAGTCCTTTGATAAATGAGTATTAATTATTATTTTTTTAATAATGAATTTAAAACTAAACCATCTTTATTCTTTTATAATTTAAATAAATTGTACTAGATATGATTATGAATTGAAAAAATAAATTGAAAGATAAACTATGATTTAATTAGATTTTATCAAAACTATGTTACACATGAAAATCGTTTGATAAATGAGTCTTCCTAATATTTCTAAGAGCCCGTTTGGATAGGATTAAAATCTAATTAAATATACTCATGGCGTACAATTAAATATACTTTCTACTCCTCTCTCATAATTAAACTAGGTTTTAAATTGTGGTATAAGCATGGTCGACTGCCACCATCTACCAGTATCGTCCAACATATCGAAATAATTACCTCCGTCAATCAATAACTACAGTCGTGATTATTTAGGTTCCGCTAAAGAACAAGTAAGTTTTCTGTTCTTCAACAAGTTAATTAGCTTGTTGTTATATATATATATATATATATATATATATATATATATATAATTCCAATTTCAAGTCTAGTTTGTATCCAATTTTCATAATCATGTATGCATGTAAAGTCCATTTATGATGTCTATTATATTCTCTTCGTAATAATAGTAATAATTAGAAAACTTCTAGTCCCTTTTACCGATTATGAACTTACCACTAAATTAAACTCATTGCAAGTAAAACAGCATATTTTTAGGTAACCTACACAACATTGAAAGGAACGGTTTTCAAATGCCACCATGTTAAGTGTGGCAACTTACAGTTTAAAAGGTCAAACAAGTATAAGACAGGACAATTTGAAGTTTATATCAAAAGGCTCAATGAAATAGAAGTCTCTAGTGGTTTGATGTGGCCATTTGACATTCTCCAACTCAATATTAATGCTTGTCATTGTTACTTGTATACCTAAATAATCCTAGTTTGTTTATTTATTTTCCTTCCATCCATTAGAATTCATGTATAATGGCTGTGTACTTGGAAATTAAAATAGAAGATATTCCCTAAATTCATGAGATAGAATTATATGTTGTAGGTGAGCTTTCTAGCTTTGCCAACTTATATTAAGTTATGGTTTTATTGGTCAGTGATGATTGAGGGCGTTAAGTGGGTCGGGCGGGTCAATCCGGAATAGACCCGTTAAAATTAACTGGTTTATGGGTCGGGTTGGATTAAGTGGGCCGAGTCGGTCCCGGATTAAACATTAAAATTTTTAAAAACAACCCTGACCCGGACCACTTAACCCAAGCCGGTCTAACCCACCTAAACCCGGTCATACCTCATTAAAATATCGGTCAAACCCGGTCAAAAAAAGAAAAAACAAATTCCAATATACACTATATATAACCACCTATATACATTTTAAATACACTAAACAATATATACACACTATATATATAATATATACTACATTAGAATTTAAAAAATATATACACATATACAGAATTACACATATATACGTAACATTCAATATATACAACTATACGTACTACTTTAAATAAAACATATACTACAACATATATATACTACAATATATATAAGTATATATATAGAGTTATATACTAATTTATAAAACATATACACATTTATATGTTAAATATATACGCTTATAGAAGATATATACATATATATACGCGTTATTCAATATATATGTACTACTTTAAATAAAACATATACAAATAATAATATATATATATATATATATATATATATATATATTTATATACTAATTTATAAAACATATACACATGTATACATTAAATATACATGACTAAAGAAGATATATAGACAAATATACGCACCATTTAATATATATGTACTACTTTAAGTAAAACATATACTACAATATATATATATATACACACTACAATATATACAAAGTTATATACTAATTTATATAACATATACACACATGTACGTTAAATATATACTACTACTTTAGAAGATATATACATACATATACGTACCATTCAATATATGTACTACTTTAAATAAAATATATTGCAATATATATATACCCTACAATATATACACACTATATATATATATAGTTATATACTAATTTATAAAATATATACACATGTTTACGTTAAATATATATGTCTATAGAAGATATATACACATATATACGTACCATTTAATATATATGTACTATTTTAAATAAAATACACTATAATATATATACATACTACAATATATAAATATATATATAGTTATAGATCAATTTATAAAACATATACACATATATACGTTAAATATATACGTCATATATATATATATATACACATATATAAATTAATAATACTTGATCGTAAATTAATAATATATTAAAACTAAGTTATAATTAAATTCAATTTTTTTTTAAAAAAAAGCTTAACCGGCCCGGCCCGGGCCGGTTAACTGACGGGTCCTGATCGGGCTTGGTCCGATCCGGGTTAACCGGGCCCAACCAAGAAAATAAATTGATCCAGGACCCGCTAGCCTACAGCCCGTGGGCTGATCGGGCCGAATCAAATCGGACTAATTTTTGTAAGTGGGCCGGGCTGGACCAGGTCAACCCAATCCGTTTGACAGGCTTAATGATGATGTAGCATATAGTCAACGGTTCAATTGAATTTAATTTCGGCATAGAGTGTGTAAAGAAACACTAAAATTTCAAAAAATGTTAAATTTTTAATTCATAAATTTTAAAAATATAAATTTAGTGATAAAAACCCAAATATTGAACCCACTAATTTGAAATTATAAATTCACTCTGTATGTCGATTCGCTCGCGCCGATTGCTCCTTAGGTTATTGTTTTTTGGGTCAGCTTTCTTACCGGTAAGTGTTAACACTTACCGCTGTCCACTAAGCTACCCTTGCTCGTCTTAACTCCTAAGCTTTATATATAATTGGAATGCTTTATATCGATAGTGAGGTGTCTATTAAATTTTTTGGTAGATGTAAGATTTAAATTTAATGAGATTAATTTTTAGGTTCTTAGGATTTAGTATTCATGGTATTGTTGAAATTATGAGTTCACATTTAATATCTCTTAATATGATAAAAGTTTTTTTACATATATAGTTTTATTTTGTGAGTCCAAATGAACACGTAAATCAACCCCAGTTAAATTAAAGAGTTAAATGAAAATAATAAAAATAATAACTTACTAAACATAAAAAATTGAAAGAGAAGTAAGAAAAATGAACTGCACTTACTAAACATAGAAAATTGTTTTGAGTAGTATGTTTTAGTAACTTCCCTCTTTTTCCGGGTTTTTAAGCTGAGTGTGATTCACAGACCCCAATTCAATTGCGAACCACAAAATTGTGTGTTCTACCCTGTATATTAATGGACCTATATCTTCATTAGAAAGCTCTTTCTTCATTGTCTGTATGTAGAATAAAACAGATTTTAGACTGCTATGACATGCATTATAGTGGCTACGTAGGGTTTGATAAATTATTTAGCTTAAGGAGTTTAATTAAATACAGAGGCTAATGGTTCTCCTCTTTTGTCAACTTGTTTTATCCTGCAGGGCTATTGAAGTGATGATCGATTAATGAATTACTCCCTCTGTCTTGATATACTTTCCTTTTATCTTATCCAAAGAAAAAAAAATCATTTTTCTATAATTGAAAACAATTTAACTGTGAAATCTTACTAGCTCAGTTGATCAACTATCTGAATTTTCACCTTGTTGGTGAGCATTCAATTTTCCATCATGTAATAACCTCTCTCACTTACCCTTTGTTTGCCTCCAATTTTGTTCAGTTTTTTTTTTTTTTGTAAAGAAAATATTTGAACACTAAATTCCCTTTTTATACTTACTATAATGATTTATAACCATATAAATGATCAAACAGTGTTTGAGATCACACATTTTAGAAATCTTCTTTTCTTTCTTAAATTTTATATCAAATATAGTGATGGATGAAAAGAATACTACACAACTTAATTACATCCTGGATCATGATTCATGAGGGAGAGGCAATTTCATCAAGAAGGCCTATTGGCCTGTGAGATTAAAGGGACAGCTAAAAGGATTTTTAAAGTATGAAAAGCTAGCGATCCAGAGGGAGAGAGGCACATGGGAATCTGAATTGATGTTATTGCCTTCTTTATTGCATGAGAACAGCTCTTCATTGTGTCACTTCCTGACTTTATTGTTATTTTACGTGCGCTCTCTCTTCTCCTTTTGTCCATCTCTCATGACACCTAAAAAAACAGTCGATTACTTCAATATAATGGAAATTCACTGACAGATATATCGATAATCACTCTCTTCTCACTGTCACAAATGACCATTGAAAGGTATTGCTGAGCTGAGATATGTAACAGTTTAACACACGGGAAATGTTCGCATCACTTTAATATTATTCCTGTATATTTGTGGGGGATGCATTCTGCTTTTGGAGTAAAACTTACATGTACTCGGTGTATACACCAAGCCAATACATGCATGCCATGTGTTTGAATTTAAAGTTCATGTTACTTAACCATGATTAATCAATATATATTTATATGCCTCAATATGATTAGTCCAAGTTGAAGTCGAAATCATTACTTTTCTTTTGATCTGAAGTTCTATCGGATCCATTTGAGTGGAATTAACATTTGGTCCTAATACATTTCAAACTCGTATCTACAAATCCTTTACACCTGTTTTCTTATATCGAAAAGAAGTTTAAACGAAAATCAAACTCAAATAACACAATATCATTTCATCACCAATATTACAATTGAAATGACACTTGAAAAGGCTCCACTATCCAAGTTCACACTCACTGAAATTCAATAATTGCACAAAAAACCTCACCAACTAAAAATCATATTACAAATCCTATCAAATATAATAAAGTATCGGCTTCTTTCTAAAACACATATATGGCTCATTATAAAAGATAGACATGTTTCATAATTCATTCAAATAAAATTTCTATTCATTTGACCAGCATATATTCTATGTTTCCCGAGATTTCTCCAAGTGATATATGTTTTAAAAACAAGTTTCATTTTGTCTTAGCAGTTAGCAGTAACCAGGGAGGGCTAAGTATTAGGTCAGAAATATGCCCCTCACATGTCTCTAATGTGCGAAGGCCGGCCCCATTTACTAAAGTTGAGTGCACAAGGACAAGAAACCACATGAAATGCTGCTGTTGCTCATATATTCATCTGTCTTGTTTGCAACTTTGCCCTACCATGTATCAACTACTTACATTACATACATATGGTTCGTGCCTATAGTACAAAATACGGCAAAAAAAAACAATTTTTATCTTCTTGATTATCCTGGTCACCGAAAATGACAGTTCAGTTACTACCTGAGTCATGGATGTGTCATCTTCGTAGCACTGACTCTCCAATTAGCTTAATTTGAACAAGAACCAATACTAAAAGTTTGAACTCGATCTTTAAATTTTTGACACCCAAGAAAATCAGAATCTAACCATAGATATTTACATTCAATTGGGTTATACTGGAATATACTTGTAGGAGCTTATACCGTCACACTAACAATGGATCTTGCAACACTTATATAGGAGATGATACCATTACATAACAATTATGCATCAACAGGCTCAGCTACATATATACCATGTGTTTATATAAGATGACCTGGTGGGACGAGGCCTTTACCTTGTGTAATTAGCCTAAAATCAATGAGTCAATCAACCATCTTTCAATGCTAAAACAATTAGCCTAAACTTCATTATAAATCCATTGCACATCCAGCAAAATTATTAGAGCGCTATATAACTAATAATCCAATTAATATTTTCTCAACACTTGAAAAAGTAGAAACATATGTGACAGAGGAATATTCATAGAAAGGGAGGGAGGAAAATAGATAAAATTAATAGAAAAGGAAGAAATAGATAAATCATCAACTAGGGGGAGCCCGGCTCGAGCTGAGCTGAGCAAGAGGAGCAGTAGTACTAGAGGAAGCGCCAGAAAGGAGATCAGCTAGAGCGCTCATGGCTCGAATTTGCATCTCAAGTGCCGCTATGTAATCAGTGGCTTCATCTAGAATCACCGGCAGCGGTTGTTTCCTGCAACCAGGAACAAGCCTTCCCAAAACTCGAGCCTTTTTCTGAAAAGCCGGCAAATTCTTCGTTTTCAGCTTCAAAATCCCCACTCTAGGCTTCCTAGGTAGCCTGCTGGTACAAGAAGCCGCTAGTTTCTGCCGCTTGGCATGTTTCTTCATGAACTTGAGCTTGAGCCTGTTGGTAAGTATAGCTCGGCTCCACCTGGATCGTCCTCTAGCAGTAACAGCAAGGACTCTGTCAGCAACTTCGCGTATGGCTCGTCCTCCTTTTGGCGCCGGCACAGATGGAGTAGCCGCTGATGAACTGATTCGCACTTCACCGAGTGCTTTGAGTAGCTTTGAAGAGTAGATTTGTTGTTGAGCTTGTGTTTTCCATTCAGTTGTATTACTCGGAGTTTCGCTGTTGCTGTTATTGCTACTGTTATTGTTTTGAGTTTGATTTCTCAGACTTTTTTTACTCTTTTTTCTCCTTGGTATTACTCTGTCAGAGGACATTACAGGATTCGAGATCACCGTTGAAGGTATGTCTATAACCATTGATTCCATCAGATTCAGAAAATCGAATCAAATTTGGAACCGAATCGATTGAATCACTAGTCCAATTTGAGCCCAGAAGAAAACGATGACCTGTAGATTCAGTCACATGAAAAGACAGATATAAGAAAGGAAGGCACTCAAACCAATTCAGATTCAAAGAGAGATTCGGAAGAAAATAAGAAGAATCAATAAAGTTCAAGTAAGATTCCTAACTAGCCGATAAACTAAACACATAATTACCATTAACACAGAAAATCATATCATAAAACAAGAGATCACTTGTTAAATGCATTCTAACTTACATAAAAAGGAAATATGAACTGCTGATTATTATCTGATGATGAAGAAGAAGATTATTGTTTCTTCAGATCAATAGGGGAAAGAAAGGAGAGAGAGAGAGGGGGATAAGGATTAGGAAGGGAGATGTAAAGGTGAATGAGACGAGCTAATTAAGGGGAATCACCGGAAAGCACGCATTGGCCCTCTTTAAAAAGAAGAACCAGAGTATGCTCGTGGCCGTGTTTCTTTACTACGCCCCGAACACCCCCCCACCCCCCAACAAATGTATTTTAACTTGGAAGTAACTTGAGAAAATTAGGCGTGGGTGGGGTGATTAAAAAGTCTTCAAATTAAAAATTGTAACAATTTTGACTAGCTAAAGTTAAACTTTATTCAAATCCTCATTAAGTTAATTCTGATGTAAAGTAAAATTTTTAATTTTTTTTTTAATTTTTTAAAAAGTCCTCCAACTCTAAATTTAAATTTTAGAATTCTCTTTTTTCTTATCTTTCAATTTTTTTTTCTTTTTTTCTTTGTATCTCTAAATTTTTTCTCTCCATCTTCTTCTTGTTCTTATTTTTTCTCCTCTCTCTAGATTTTCCTTTTCTTCCATATTCTCTTTTCTTTTTCTTTCTCTTTTCATTTCGTTCTTCTTTCTTTTTTTAATCTTTTATGGACTATCTTTTTAAAAAGAATTGAGAAGTTTAAAAAGATTTTTTTTTATTGTTTTTAAAAAATGAATGAAGAAATAATTCAGCAAATTCAGCAACTATCATAGTTGCTGCAATAACTTCGACTGTTGTTGCAGCAACTTCGATACTTACTTAATATCTGAAAAAAGATGTGGTTGGAGAAGGATCCCATGAAAAAATGATATTTACAGTAAAAAGAGAGGTGGTGGTGCAGGTGGTGACGTCGAATGAGAAGATGACATTTGTTGTGGTGTTGATAGCGACGGTGGTGGAGGAGAAAGAAGAAAAAATAGGCGATTGTTATGTAGAAGGAGGAAATAATGGTGAATCAGAAAGAGCTGACAATGATAGTGATAGTTGAGGAAGAGGAGGTGGCAGCGGCGATGGCAACAAAACGGGTGTGGAGGAGGAGTGGTGCTGTGTAGGGATCTTTGTGTAAATAATAAAACTTGAGGGTTCTAAAATTAGTGTCATTAACACTAATCTTAAAATTTTCACCTCTACTCAATATTTAAGACTTGTGTCACTCTTTTTTAGTTTTAAAACTTTTTTGTCACCCTTAATTAATTTGCCCAAGTAACTTGAGAAAATTGAACAAAAGGTGTCTTTTAAGTTTTTATTTAAGTATTGGTGACATTGGTCAAACATAATTAATAAATTTAATTAAGTCAATTGTGGACTTAATTAATATTTTTGATTTTTTTTAAAGTACCATTCAACCCACACCATAAAACTCCACTCTCTCTCTAAATCAACTGTGTATCCTCTCTCTCGAGATGGTTTCTCTCTCAAACTTCTCCCAATCAATAGTTTTGCAAATTTCTCTCTTCAATCTCTACCGATTTCAACTTCCGACGATAAATAGTTTTGAGTTCTTGTGCATTTCTTTTTGACTTTCAACTATCAGTCGATGTGACAACATTCTTTGGTGACAACAGCTTTGAATTCTTCATCATTCCTTTTCGACTTTTACAGATGAAAAAATTAGGGCTTTTTAGTTATGAGAAAAAAGAGAAACTTAAGTTAACTTCTCTTCTAGTATGGGTTAACAATTTCAATATTTGTTTCTCAAATTTGAAATGGGGACTCAAGAAAACCCTAATTTGTGGTATTACTTCTCTTTCCAGAGTAAAATATATTTTTTTGTTGTTACTATAGTTCTTATTGTCGAACATTGCTGTAAAAATAGTGAAAGTTGATTTTAAATTTTTTCGGAGACATCTATTGTGACCAAATTTAACAAACAACTATTGATTTGTTGGTGTTTGTTGTAATTTTTTAAAGCTTTTTGTTATTTGTGTTTGCATAATGTTAGACAACAAGAGAACTACCAAGAATAAGTTTCATGTCTAAGAATTTTGAGATAGTTGTTTGTCAAAAATAATAAAAAAGCAAAATTTTTTAATCTTTTCAACCACCTGAGGAAGAAATAAGTCTAATTTTAATCAATCATTTATTTAAATAATTTAATCACCATTCTAAAATGTGTACTGATTTATTTTACATTGTACATCCGTGGCTTGTACCCAATCAAAAGTTGAAGATGCTATTTTTTTTACTTTACATTCTGTGCAAACTTTATCAGATAATAAGGTAATTTATAGCATAAAAAAGAAATTGGTTGGGGAAACAACTATCAAATAAAAAACACTTTGGGAGGGTAGGCTTATTCTTGGTGATGTTGTGCTTGATGGAGTTGATGTTGGTGGTGGGTGTGGTGATGGTGCTATTGTTGGGGCTAGCGGTGTTGATAAACCACTTGCTTCTGTTACAGTTTTTGAAACAACAAATCAGTATGATTATGATCATACTTTTTTACTGATTTTGATGGTTTATATACCCCTTCTTTAAATTGGCATACTATAAATTTCTCACGCGGAAAGGGTAGTAATTATTTGGAGATCTTGCCCCTCCTAGCTTATGCTGTGCATGTAAATACCAAGAGTGCAAGGCAAAATATATTGGAGTGATTAATGCTATTAATGCATTAACTGCTGCTGTAAAAGAATTGACATCTAAGAGGGGTGTGATTCTATCAAAGAGGATTTCAGATTCATTTAATCCATTAGAGGTTAATACTAAGAGGAGAAAGAAAGAAATTTTCAAGGTATTATCAAGTATCCAAAAATAAATTGCAATTTCTGTGTCATGAACTATTAAGCAATGTATAAAGGCCATAGAAAAGCAGTATGAGCTAAAAAATGTGAATATTTATCATCTGTTCCAATAAAAATACTACATATCTGTTGCAACAGATGACACATCTATTTTAATTTGTTCCAATAGATTACCTATCTTTTATAATAAATGGATCATCTATTGGAAATTATCAAACAGGTCCTGCTGTTGGTTTGATTTCTTCCAACAGATGAGCTATCTGTTGCAACAAATAGATCATCTGTTGCAATAAATGAGTTATCTTTTTTCATTTAATATTTTTTTTGTATCTTTGTGATAAGTATTGACAAATCTAGATTTTCAGGTGGATGTCATAGTAGAAGCTACTGTTGAACGACATACTATCACACGTGATAATCCATCAAGTGCTTCCAAACATTAAAATTATACGTTTGAAGGGTTCAATATCTCGGATGAGGTTTCCACACAGTTGATCAACATTTATTTAGAATGTATTACCGATGGGCTGTTAAAGGTTCATTCCAACAGGTAACATAAATCATTTTTAAAAATATTATTTCATACAATTCTTTTTATACAAACATAACATGATATTATTAACATAAATAAATCATGCAGAAAACAAAATGATGATCACTACAAAGTGAATCAATCGAATCTTGATTTTGATATGGTCGACTTTGTTGTTACACATTTTAAAATAAAAAATTGGTTCTATTTGATTTCACAACCTCATACTTGCTGGAAAATGAGGTTTAAATATCAGACACACACACATATATATAGATATATAATATCTTACTATTAATATTATATTTGATGTCCATTTTTGTTTAGTTGTATTTATTTATTACTTTATTGTTACGTAATTATAATATTTGATAATATGTGTAGCACATCGATGTCATATTTTACAACCTCTGAAAGAAGGTCAAGTTACAAACTCAACAACAATATAAATACACGACAACCAACTGGTTATTCAGAGTATACATCGATAAGGCCTACGATGGGTGTGATCAACAACATCTGAAAGTTCTTTGAAATGAGGAATATTTAAGCAATATCATCAAAGTTTTTAGCATTCCAACTGGATTATCTTGGAATTTGGTCAACAAAGTTACATCACAATCAATTGTGATGGTGAGTTCCATTGGGTGTTGGCTTTCGTTATTCTAAAAGAGAGGTACATCCAAGTTTATGACTCGATGTCGGTAAGGAGACATTCTGGGTCACCGTTTGAGATACAAAAGCTGGCCAAAATATTGCCTACTGACCTTCATATAAGTAACTTTTTAGACCAAAAGATTCGTACTGATTGGTCAAAGATTAAGGCATACCTCAGGATAAAACTGGCAATAACTATCTTCTACAGGGTCATCCATTTGATGTAAAATATGTTGAAGTAATTGCTCAACAATCCTTTGGTAGCCTGTAATTATCATCATAATGTATTTTCATAAATTTCGTAACTCTTACATTAACTAAATATTATTGTCTGATTTATACAAACACAGGATTACGGTCTTTTTGTTGTAGCTTACGTCGAGTATTTGAGTGATGAATTACAAGTATTAAATGATGGACTTGATGTCGAATTAATCCATAAAAGATATGCTACTCTTTTATGGAATTATGAAATTATGAAGGCTGAAAGAGGGTATGTAAGCGACATAGAAGATCCATGACGATCAAAGCCAAATTTCATACCATCGGATGAAGAACAATTCGTCAATAATGAGTATATTTTTATCTCTTGAAAACTTAAATTGTAAATATTTATCATCTGTAACCAGAACAAAATTTTACATTTCATGTATTTATGGATTTATTTAATGTAATTTGTGAAGGCTTCGATTTATTTTCTATTATTTTAAATGAGGATAAGTTATTTTGTCATGAGTTTTATTTTATCCTTAGATTTGAACTTATTAATTGAAATGGATTACTAGATTCAACTATTGTAATGGATAATGGATTTGTTGCAACAGATGACACATCTAT
Source organism: Capsicum annuum (assembly GCF_002878395.1). NCBI lineage: Eukaryota > Viridiplantae > Streptophyta > Magnoliopsida > Solanales > Solanaceae > Capsicum > Capsicum annuum. The sequence continues at coordinate 104,806,636 of NC_061111.1, read as the reverse complement.
TGTAAATTATCAAACAAATATAGACATCTATTGCAACAGGTGGGTCATCTATTAGAAATTATCAAACAGGTCTTCCTACTGTTTTATTTGTTCCAACAAATGACCTATCTGTTGCAATAGATGGGTCATCTATTGGAACAAATTAAAACAGGTCTTACAATAGTTTTTTTTAATTTGCTCGAATAGATGATCCATCTGTTGCAACAAATGATTCATCTATTGGGACAAATTAAAACAGTAGGAAGATCGGTTTGATAATTTCAAACAGATGACCCACCTATTTCAATATATTATATTTGTTTGGTCATTTCCAATACATTACTAATCTATTGCAACAGATGACCAATTTGTTTCAACAAATGCCTTTATCTACTTGGTAATTTCCAATAGATTACTCATCTGTTGCAATGATGTCTTTATCTGTTTGGTCATTACCAACAAATTACTCATCTGTTGTAATAGATAAAATATGTGTTTGATAATTTCTAATAGATGGGACACCTATTGCAACAGGTTACTCATCTGTGTTATGCAATGTAGACAAGTCTACATGTATTTGATCTCTTCTAATAGATGTGTCATCTATTGCAACAGGTTAGTCATCTATTGCATTATGTAGATGTCTATATCTAATGCACTTGTTCCAATATTTAAACTTAGTAATTATTTTTTTTACTAATTGATAAGTTTGCAAATTTAAGGATAAAATAGAATTCATTACAAAACAAATGGACTTTAGTTTAAATTAAACAATACAATTAATTGAAATACTAAAAATAAAAAATTGTTAGCAATCTTTCTTATACACAGGGTTCAAACTTGTAGAGAGTAACCTAGTAGCCTAAACCTCTTGCATCCTTGTGTAATAACCCACGACTTTTCCTAGCTTAAACTCATCCCAAGAACGACAAAGAGTAGCTTCTAGAATGAGTGATGTGTATTTTCATGTGGAGTTCTTTAGATTTGGACTTTCCATGACGTAGGAAGTTGAATTAGCTTTCCAACAATATAAGATTTGCCTAAATCCGATAACTGGGTAAGAAGTTATGACTATTTTTAAGTTTTAGTCGCAAAACACCGTCATTTAAACCCTTAGCGCGCCGTGGAGCAATGTCAAATCCCAATTGTCATTTTCCAGTGGCCCTCCGTGATATTGACATATCGCGGAGAGGGCCAATTTCCAGTTGTCAATTTTTAGAGATCCAACACGATAATGGCGCGTCATGCCATGTGCCAAAATGGCATTCCAAAGGGGCACACGATGACTCCACGTTGCGGAGTCTGCCCAATTTCCAGAGAGCCACCGCGCTAGTGGCGCATTGCGGTGGCCACCCAAATCGGGAAAAAGTACGTTTTCTAGTTTTGTTTAAGAATTTAAAGGGGGTATTTCGGTAAATTCTCCAACCCCCAATCCATCCAAAAATAGATGATTTATCAAATTTCAAAGCACTTTATGCTTTATTCATCTTTCTCCTCAAAGTGAAACCCTAGTTCATCATACTTCCTCTCCAAGAAACTCAGAATTTCTCCATTAATCCTCTAAGATAATCCAAAATTAAGGATTCTCAATACAAGAACACTAATAATTCATCTCCAAAGCACTAATAGGTATCTAAGATTCAAGCCTTTAATCAAAGAGCATCAATTAAGGTATGTGGGGTTTGAACAAAGGTAAATCTTTCATCCCTGTGCCCAAAACTTTATTTTAAATATAAATGTACTGTAATTTATATGATTTCCATGAGATTCAAGCTAGGGTTTATACCTATTATCATTATTTGCAAGATCTTGAGATTTCCCATTATTTAGAAGTTCAATTATATGACTTTATTCATATTTCTATGCCTTGTGCAGTAATTTCCAGATTTTAAGATGATTTATGAATGTTTACATTATGAGTATGAATTTTGAGATGTTTTAACATGACATTGATGCTTGGGTCATTGGACCTCATTTAAATATTATTGTTTCAAGATTGTTTGTGCTATAAGCACCCCATGACTAGATTATTTTCAGATTTCAAATAAAGAATCCACTTTATTTCAGAAGACTTGAGATTTAAAGACAAGTAAAGCATAGTTGGCTTTCTATAAACCTTTGTGTAAATTATAAAGTGAATTTCTTAAGATTTTGAGCATGAGATGAGGAGTAGTATTTAACACCGAGATGGGTAAGTTACTATGGTTTCATACCCTAGAACTATGTGCCAACATAGGATTTAGATTATTCCCACTTGTATGTAGATGACTGAGATTGTGATCACTGAGATGAGATTGTTGTATTCCGATGGCAAGGGTAGAACAACCCCAACCTTACAGGGGCTAGTCGTGGGACACCATGGATTCTCACATGGTGTACATATCGGTTAGAAGAACCTCCCAAATAGATGTTCCCCACTCTTAAAACAATTTTAATTATTTAAAGTCTTGAGATAAAGTGTTTACTATACAAAATAAGTTTCAGACTTTTTTTAGCTTTATGATTTGAGAACAAGAACATAATACAGATTTTAGAACTGAGTGTAATGACTCACAATATTCATACTATATGATTTACTATTCATGATTTATGATTTTTAGATTTCAGATTTACTCAAGCTATATGAGTCATTTACATTTAGCATGCATAATTTTATAAACGGTGATGCTATTGTTTACTTATTACATATACCCCCATATACTCAGTATATCCTCAAAGTACTGATTCACATATATGTCTATGTGCTATATTGTCTTATAATATAGGTTCAGGTGCTCAGTCTTAGCAGCATGATTGATCTTTGAGCATCTTATCTATATCCCTGCAGTTGGTGAGTCCTCATAGTTTGAGGGCTTAGTTATTTTGATTTCCAAGTTACTAGTAGATATGTCTTTACTCATTTCAGACAGGTGATTCAACTGGGGCCTGTACCAGTGACTCTCTAGATTTAGATAGTAGAGGCTTGTCGGACTATTAGATTCAGATTTATACCTTTGAGTTAGTATTCAGATTTTTAACATTTATTTTATCAGAGTTTGAGATTTAGTATGATTCAAAAATACTCAGAAGATTCAGACAGTTTTCCACATATATTATGATTTTTCATCTATAATTCCCTATTTTGAAATTCAGATCTAGAAAAAGAAGCCAGGGTTAGCTCAGGACTACTTGTAGTTCAGAGCACCGTGTGGCATCCCGAAAACCAGATTTTGGGGCGTTACAAACTTTTTATCAGATCCTAATGTTTAGAGAGTTCTAGGGATTCAGATAAACCATGTTACATAGAGTCTTAATCATCGGTGTGAAGCACACCACATCTATAAGCAAGAGGCTATGAAGAATGATAGGAATTCATCTCTTCTTCCAGGATCTATCATGCATTCATTATCTCTATCTTCTTATAACTCGGGCTTTCATATGATAGAAAATACCTCCTCATTGAGCTAATGCCTGTAGAAAAGATAACTAGCCACCTCAGCCTGCAGATCCTTTGATTGAGAATGTGTCGCATGCTTAGTTTCAGAATGCCTTTCAGGTGCTAGCCTAAGCTATGACAACTAATATTCAGGGCAACCGTCAGGCTGCAATCCCACCTCAGCAGGATGGGCATTTATCCGCAGTTAAAATTTAAGATTTTATGAGAATGAACCGGCCAAAATTTTTTGGGTCGAAGGCAGGTGAGATCCCACAACTTTATCTTGATGAGGTAAAGAAGATCACCCAAATTATGCATGATTCTAAAGAAAAAACTATAGAATTAGCATCCTATAGGATAAAGGATGTTGCTTATGATTGGGTAATAATATGGAAGTAGAGTAGAGGGGAGAATGCAACTCTAATGACTTGGTAGATATTTCAGGATGTATTCTTAGACAAGTTTTTCCCACATAAGATGAGGGAACTAAGATAAAAGAGTTCATGAACCTTAGGCAGGGCTCTATGATAGTAAAAGAGTATTTTCTCAAGTTCAACCAGTTGTCTAAGTATGCCCCTGACCAGATGGCTGACCCTAGGTTAAGTATGAGTAAGTTTATGATCAGTGTGTCTAGGATGGTATTTAAGGGGTGTAGGATTGCTATGCTTAATAGGGACATGAACCTTCTTTTATTGATAATGCATACTCAGCAGATTGAGCAGAAAAGATGAAAGAAAGAGAGAGAGTAATTAAGAAGGCTAGAATAGGGCAGTTTGATCATGATCAGAATAGGTCTGAAGAAGGAAATCATTCGCAGTTTCAAAATCATTGATCCATCCCTGCACCTTCTTTAGCTAATGCTCCTGCACCCATAAATAGGCAAGAACAGTGGGGTAAGTCTTCTATGTCCAGATCTCAGAATGGTGTGAGTGAGAAGCCTAATCAATCCCCATGTGCTAATTGCGGTAAGAATCATGGTGGTAAATATTTGCGGGGTCAAAAAGGTTGTTATGGTTATGGCTAGGAGGGTCACAAAATCAAAGAGTGACCGCATGCTAGGCGGGGAAATAGAGATGTTTATCCCCAGACTCTGGCTAATAGTGCACTAGCTCCTTTAGGTTGCCCAGTTTCTTCTCACGGTATATCATCTAGTACCGGTAAAGGTCAATGCTAGAATCAGTTTTATACTTTCCCATCCCACCAGGAGAAGGAGCATTTACCCAGTGTTGTAACTGGTATACTTTATGTCTTTTATTTTGATATTTATGTGTTGTTAGACCCAGGGTCGATCTTCTCTTATGTGACCCCTTTAGTTGACATAAATTTTAAGATAAGTTATCAAAAAATCCTTGAGCCCTTCTCGGTATCTACTCCAGTAGGTGAGTCAGTTATTGCCAAACAGATTTAGAACAAGTGTCTCATCACTATTCTTCATAAAGTCATGTTAGCAGACTTAATAGAGTTATACATGGTTGATTTTGATCTTATTCTGGGTATAGATTGGCTTCATTCCTGTTATGCTTCTATAGATTGTCGCACCCGAGTGGTGAAGTTTCAGTTTCCAGATGAGCTAGTTTTTGAGTGGTCAGGTAATTCAGTATCTCCCAAGAGTCATTCCATATCTTACCTTAAGGCCAAGAAGTTGATTTCCAAAGGTTGTATCTATCATCTAGTCCAAGTTAAAGACACTAACTTTTAGACTCCAATAATTTAATCAGTCGATGTAGTAAATGAGTTTCCTGATATTTTTCCAGAAGATCTCCCAGGGGTACCTCCCGATAGGGAAATAAAATTTGGTATTGACCTTCTCCCAGATACTCAGCCTATTTCTATTCCTCCTTATCGTATGGGTCCTGCAGATCTTAAGGAGTTGAAAGATCAACTCAAGAAACTTTAAGATAAAGGTTTCATAAGGCCTAGTCCTATTCATGCAAAAGAAATATGGTTCTTTACGTATGTGCATTGACTAACGTCAGCTAAATAAGGCCACAGTCAAGAACAAATATCTTCTTCCTAGAATTGATGACCTGTTTGATCAATTGCAAGGTGAAAGTTATTTCTCAAAGATAGACCTTAGATCCGGCTGCCAACAGCTTAAAGTAAGGGAATGTGATATTCCAAAGACAGCTTTCAGAATCCGTTATGGTTATTTTGAGTTTCTAGTCATGTCTTTTGGGCTAAATACTGCTCTAACAGCTTTCATTGACCTCATGAATCGAGTGTTCAAATAGTATCTAGACATGTTTGTTATAGTATTCATAAATGATATCCTTGTACTCCCATAGCGAGAATAATCATGCAGACCATCTTATAATTATCTTGTAAACTCTTACAAATCATCAATTGTTTGCCAAATTCAGCAAATGAAAATTTTTGCTAAGATCAGTAGCCTTCCTTGGTCATATTATTTTCGCCGATGGTATTAGAGTTGATCCCCAAAAGACAAAAGCTGTAAAAACATAGCCTAGACATATCTCTCTAATAGACATTAGGAGTTTCTTGGGTCTAGCTGGTTACTACTACCGTTTTGTTGAAGGTGTTTTATATATTGCATCTCCTACGTCTAGATTGACCCAAAAAAAGTTAAGTTCCAATGGTCAAATTCCCGTGAGAAGAGTTTTCAGGAGTTGAAGACTCGACTCACTTTAGCCCCAGTTCTAGCATTACCTGATGGTACAGATGGCTTTGTTGTGTATTGTGATGTCTCCAGAATGGGTTTGGGTTGTGTGTTAATGTCGAGAGGTAAGGTCATAGCCTATGCCTTGAGACAGTTGAATTCTTATTAAAAGAATTACCCAACCCATGATCTGGAATTGACTGCTGTGGTGTTTGCTTTAAAAAAATGGAGACATTATCTGTATGGTGTGCAGGTTGATGTGTCCACGGACCACAAAATCTTGAAGTATGTGTTTACGCAGAGGGAGTTAAATATCAGTCAGAAAAAATGGTTGGAGTTATTAAAGGACTATGATATGAGTATGTTGTATCATCCAGGCAAGGCTAATGTAGTGGCAGACGCCCTTAGTAGATTATCTATGGGCAGTGTTGCCCATGTGGAGAAAGATAAGAAAGAGTTAGCTTGAGAAGTTCATCGATTGGCCAGATTGGGTGTTAGGTTAGTTGATTTAGCTGAAGGTAATGTTTGGGTTCAGAGTAGTTCCGAATCTTTCCTAGTTTCGGAAGTAAAGGAGAAACAAGACATGGATTCTAGTTTGGTCAAATTGAAGGAATAGGTTAAAGACCAAAAGGTAGAGGGACCAAAAGGTAGAGGTTTTCTCCCAAGGGGGAGATAGTGTGTTGAGATACCAGAGTAGATTGTGTTTGCCATGTGTTGGTGATTTGAGTCAGCAAATTATGGTGGAAGTGTATGGTGCTCATTTTTCTATTCATCCAGGTACCACCAAGATGTACCACGAGTTGAGGGAAATATATTGGTGGAGTGGTATAAAAAGAGATATAACAGAGTTTGTAGACAAGTGTTCAACTTGTCAACAGGTTAAGGTAGAACACCAAAGACCTGGTGGTACATTGCAAGAGTTTGGTATTCCTACTTGGAAGTAGGAAGAGGTGAATATGGATTTTGTGACTAGTTTACCCCATTCACGTCGTCATCATGATTAGATTTGGGTAATCGTAGAAATATTGACTAAGTCGGCGTGTTTCTTTCTAGTTCACACGTCTTATACAGTTGAGGATTATTTTAAGTTGTATATCCTATGTTCCATGTCTCTATGCTTAAGAAGAGTATCGCCGACTCGACCGTTGTAGTTCCTCTAGAAAGCTCAGATATTCGGAACAACCTTTCATATGAAAAGATTCCAGATCATCAGATCCATAGACTAAGGAACAAACAAGTTCCCTGGGTCAAAGTTCTTTGGCAAAATCAGTAGGTTGAGGGCGCTACTTGGGAAGCAGACGCAGATATACGAGGCAAGTACCCTCATCTTTTCTCCGCAAACTCTAATTTAGCCAAAGGTAATACTCTTCCTTAACTCAGTTTTTTTTAATCATACATTCAGCTATATAGTTGTCCTCATGTAAGTTCATGCACTGTTAGAATTACTCAGAAACTTAGAATGATTTAGATTCAATTTCTCAGTTTACTTCAATTGTGCATGGTATCTTATGCTCTCAAATTCCTAAAAAATTTTAGTCTAACTAGCCACATTCAAGGAAGAATGGTCTCAAAGAGGAGATATTGTAATACCCCACAATTTTTCCTAGCTTAAACTCGTCCCGAGAACCACAAGAAGTAGCTTCTAGAATGAGTGATATTTATTTTCACGTGGAATTCTTTATATTTGGACTTTCCATGACGTAGGAAGTTGAATTATATTTCCAGCGATATAAGATTCACCTAAATCCGATAATCGAGTAAGAAGTTATGGCTATTTGAATTTCTAGTCGTAAAACACCATCATTTAGACCCTTAGTGCGCTGTGGAGCAGTGTTCCCAATTGTTATTTTCCAGTGGCTCTCTGCGATATTGGCGCATCGCGGAGAGGGCCAATTTTCCAGTTGTCAATTTTTAGAAATCCAGCGAGATAATGGTGCATCGCGCCATGTGCCAAAATGGCATTCCAAAGGGGCACCATGATGACTCTACATCGCAGAGTCTGTCCAGTTTTCAGTTGTCATTTTTCAGTGAGACACCGCGATAGTGGCGCGTTGCGGTGGCCACCCAAATTGGGAAAAAGTACGTTTTCCAATTTTGCTTAAGAATTTAAAAGGGGTATTTTGGTAAATTCTCCAACCCCCAATCCATCCAAAAACAGAAGATTTATCAAATTTTAAAGCACTTTATGCTTTATCCATCTTTCTCCTCAAAGCAAAACCCTAGTTCATTATACTTCCTCTCTAAGAAACTCAGAATTCCTCTGTTAATCTCCAAGATAATCCAAAATTAAGGATTCCCAATACATGAACACTAAGAATTCATCTCCAAAGAACAAATAGGAATCCAAGATTCAAGCCTTTCATCAAAGAGCATCAATTAAGGTATGTGGGGTTTGAACAAGGGTGAATCTTTCATCTTTATGCCTAAAACTTTATTTTAAATAAAAATTTACTGTAATTTATATGATTTTCCATGAGATTCAAGTTAGGGTTTATACCTATTATCATTATTTGCAAGATCTTGAGATTTCCCATGATTTAAAAGTTGATTACATGACTTTATTCATATTTCTATGCCTTGTCCAATAATTTTCAGTTTTTAAGATGATTTATGAATGTTTACATTACCAAGTATGAATTTTGAGATATTTTAACATGAGATTGTTGCTTGGGGTCATTGGACCTTATTTAAAGATTGTTGTTTCAAGATTGTTTGTGCTATAAGCATCCCATGACTAGATTATTTTCATATTTCAGAAAAAGAATCCATTTTACTTCATAAGACTTGAGATTTAAAGACAAGTAAAGTAGAGGTGGCTTTCTGTAAACCTTTGTGTAAATTTTATTGTGGATTTCTTAAGATTTTGAGCATGAGATTGGGAGTAGTATTTAGCACCGAGATGGGTAAGTTACTACGGTTTCATACCCCAAAACTACGTTCCAATTTAGGATTTAGATTATTCCCACTTCTACGTGGATGCCTAAGATTGTGATCACTGAGAAGAGATTGTTCTATTCTGATGGCAAGGGTAGAATAACCCTAACCTTTCGAAGGCTAGTCGCGGGACACCATTGATGCTGACATAGTGTACTTGTAGGTTAGAAGAACCTCCCAAATAGATGTTCTCCACTCTTAAAACAATTTTAATTATTTAAAGTCTTGAGATAAAGTGTTTACCATGCAGAATAAGTTTTAAACTTCTTTTAGCCTATATGATTTGAGAACAAGAACAGAATACAAATTTTAGAACTGAGTGTAATGACTCATAAGATTCATACTACATGCTTTACTATTCATGATTTATGATTTTTAGATTTCAGATTTACTCAAGCTATGTGAGTCATTTATATTTAGCATGCACGATTTTATAAACGGTGATGATATTGTTTACTTATTGCATACACTCCATATACTCAGTACATCCACATATATGTTTATGTACTACATTTTCTCATAATGTAGGTTTAGGTGCTTAGTCTCAGCAGCGTGATTGATCTTCGAGCATCTTATCTACATCCCTGCAGTTGGTGAGTCCTTATAGTTTGAGAGCTTATTTATTTAGATTTCCAAGTTACTAGTAGATATGTCTTTACTCATTTCAGACAGTTGAGTCAGCTGGGGCCTATCCCAGTGATTCTCTAGATTCAGATAGTAGAGGCTTGTCGGACTATTAGATTCAGATTTAGACCTTTGAGTTAATATTCAGATTTTCAGCATTTGTTTTATCAGACTTTTGAGATTTAGTATATTTCAGATATTCTAAGAAGATTCAGACAGTTTTCCGCATATATTATGATTTTTCATCTATAATTCCCTATTTTAAAATTGAGATCTAGAAAAGGCAGCTAGGGTTAGCTCAGGACTACTTGTAGTTCGGAGCACCATGTGGCATCCCGAGAACTAGATTTTGGGGCGTTACACCTTGCCACTGAGTTGTCAATCAGTAAGGTCCTTGGAGTTATCATTTTAGTGCCAGTTAGCAAATACTCAATAAATGCAAGCGTGTATGACCCGCATGCATCACCGATTTTAGTTATGGGAAGGCCCTTTTTTCGACCTTCAAGAGACCAACTTTTGTTGAGCAAATTCTCTGGCAAGTGTTTCATTATGCCACTTTGCTTCAATAATTTTGGGAACAACTCCAATAATGGCTGCATGAAAAGAAAAAATTCCCACTCCATGAACACTTGTATGTTGCATTCATAAACATTCATTACTCCCTCATTGAGGAAAATCTTAAGAGCTATAAAATGTTTATTCTGCACGTTCATGACTACAAGAATTCTCTTTTCCCCGATCCAATCACTTCCATATGGAAATGGTTTCTACCCTCTTTAATAGTCAAGCATATGTTCATCCCATACAAACCTAGAAACTAACTCCTCACATATTTTTGGCACCAGGAGTTGTTGCTTTTTTACTGAGTTCATTGAGCCTAAAGAAGTAATTGTAGAAGTTGAAGTCCACGATCCTATCTCAAAGATCATAAAACTCCTTGGATCTGAGGAGCGTTTCCCTCATGAGGCAAAGAATTTCATCAACATTGTGTGATTTAAGAAGACAATTTTTAAATAAGTTAGTAACTTCTAAAAAATAGAAATATACAATAGAACAGATAGACCATCTAGTTGCATAAGTTCTCTAAACATGTTATCAGATTATCCATCTACTACAACTTATGCAATAGATGGGTAATATGTTGCAAATAATGACCCATCTGTTGCAACAGATGCCCATCTGTTACAACAGATGTCCATTTATTGCAATAGATGAGTCATCTATTGCATAGCTTCTCTGAACTCGTGTTAATAGATTACCCAATCTACTACAACTTATGCAAGAAAATGGGTAATTTGTTGAAATAGATGACTTAGAATGTAAGAAATAAAGTTGATAAAAGGTTAGGCTAGAAAAAGTAAACTTACTGCATACTTGTACTGCGAGATCATACTTGTCATCTTCTTCAAGTCTTTTGGCAAAGTGTAATAATGGTGAACGTTTGTGTAACCTTTTTGGATTTTATGTACTTTATCAGATTAATCTTTCTATTGGGGTCAACCAACTCATATATATTCTCCTTCTTCAGTGGTCCTTGCACTCTAGTGGTCCTTTGTGGTCCCTGCATTCTAGTAGCCCCTTGAACATTGGAAGACGCCACTTGAACTTGATCAATATTGGAAGGAGAAGGAGTTGTAAATTTTCTTGATTTCATTCTTGATAGTAAAATTCCAATTTAATTTTTCTTTCTCTTAACCTCGACTGTAGGAGTGTATGGCTATCTCAGTTTCTTTGATGGTATGACACCCCTTTTGGATGTTAATTCCTTGACAATAGTAGTGAGAGCATATATTATTTTAAAGAGTTCATCATGTCTGTCAATGCACTTTTGGTATGTTCAAATAGAATATGAGCTTGAAGAAGGACCACTAAAAGGGGTGACTCCATTAATTTTATCATCAACTTTAGTTTTATTTAAGTTTTTTACTCTAAGCATCAACAACATGCTCATCACAATACCTGGCACCACAATCAGTATGTCTGGCACCAACATCACCAACTCTATAAGCCACACCATCACCAACTCCACCACTAACACCATCATCATCATCATTAGCATCAGTATCATTACAGCACCTAACTTTGTTACAGCAGGTTGGTCATGAAAAACCTCAACACAAGGATCAATAGAAATAAATTGACCTTCCTTAGTTGCTCTTTTGATGGCTCTTGATCAAGCCAATTCCTTTTTTATTAAATCCATTGTTGGGTCTTCTTTTGTTTAAGGCAAACCTAGAGTAACAAAATAAGGCATCTCCAACTCTTGCTCAATAGGTATAAGCCATGGATGCACAACCTATAAGTAAAAGTAGACATGTTTAAATGAAATAATAATTTTCAGTTAATTAGGCAATATGTTAACACAAAGAACTTGTGCAACAAATTAGACATCTGTTACAACAGATTACTTATCTGTTACAATAAATTACCCATTTATTACATAAGTTGCAGTAGATGTGTAATCTGTTAAGAAAGGTTACGAGAACAAAAGCAACAGATGGCTAATCTATTGCAACAGGTGACCAAACGATTGCAACAAATTACCTATCTATTGTAATAGATTACCCATATGTTGTACCAGTTGAAGTAGATAGCTAATCCGCAGAGATAAGTTGCAACAGATGACCCATTTTTTGCAATGTCTTAACTTGAGTAAAATTATTCTACTTGAAAAAAGACTCACTGCATCATCAAGAGGGTTAAAAAGATCAAGGAGACTTATATTTGGGTTCTTCTTGACAATCAACCACCCAAGGAACCTTGGAAGAGAAACCTTATTCGATTAGTCCTTGACCTACTGATGGAGGTGAGGAATAACTTCAAATGCCCAAGCCTAAAAATGTAAACATGATACAAACAAGAAAAGTTAGAATAGTTATTCAATATAAATAAATGAGAAAGTAAAAAATTAGTGCTAAAATTTACCACGAAAGTCCAAGGAAAACCGTATAAGCTGATCGTCTTTAGGGATAACTTTGTCAATAAATATTTGATAGTCAAGAAATAGATTTCAGGTTCTATGACTTTGTTGATGCCTCTTGCCCATATAATGGAATGCACAAACCAAACTAAGAACAATTGCTCCTTGTACTTCTTTAGAATTTTTTTATTCTTGAGATCAGCTAACAACTCCCTAGATTTGTAGCTAGGTCTAAAAATGTTCAACTCATTTTTTTTGTTGCCTTGTTGGTTGTGGTAGGTGGATGTTTGTTCTTTCCCTTTTCTTATGGTGGTTTGGGTATCCTGCTTTCTTTGGATTTTTGATGGGTGTTACTTTGGGAAAAAGTTCTAATGGATAATGGAATTTCTAGCCAATCACTATGGTAAAATATTTCATGCCAAAAGAAACTGGCATGCCACAGTAGTTTATCCATATTTCATCCATATTCTTATTTCTTCTTTCAAATCTTCATCATAACCCTTGTACTTAATCCCGTGCTTAAGAAGACCAGATACTATGGTAATTTAGAAGTGTGCATAGTTGTCCTTTGGCAGGTCAAGAAAGTATCTATAGAAACTGGACCTACACCACCAACACTACCAATACCACTAATACCACTAATGAAAACACCATAAATACCAACACCAACACTACCAACACCACCAATACCAACACCACCATAACCAACACCACCAATACTGATGCCAACAATACGAACAACACTAACAACATCAACAAAATAATCCAACATCAAACAAATAACACCAACACCAAGAAGTGCCAACATTACCTCACCAATAAAACACCACCACCAACACCCACCACCAACACCGTTAATATTCACTCACCACCACCAATAACAAATACCATACTAAGAGAACACTACGATAAAAACTAGGGTTTTATCATGTTTTTCTTACCTTTTTTAACATTTAAACTCAAAATTGTTGACCCATTCTCAAAGATAATATAACAAAAGTTCTTATTTTTCATCATTAACTAAAAGCCCTAATTTTCTAAAAAAATAACAAATGTAAAACTTTTACCTGCAAAAAGAGAGAAAATGACGGATACAAGAAAGAAAGAAGTCAAAAGTAACAACTGGTATGGTCAAAAATGGGAAGAAAATCCAACCTGTTATGAAGGGTTGAGCAATCTACTGAGTAGTTGTTGAGAGAGAAAGAGAAGAAAAGATAAAATATTTTTGAAACTGATGAAATAGTTTGACATGATTAAGCCCTTGCTTTATTTGATGCATTAATTATGGGTTGGTTTGTATTCTGAAAAAGAATGATAAGTTTTGAAAATGTTAATTTGGTGCTATTTGATCTTAATTAATCTTTTAATAGAGATAAATTTTAACCCAACCCTTCCCTTTGTTCAAACCTACTATGATAAACCATTGTTTTGTTAGTAATAAATAAAATTAATTTCACTAAAATTATTATTCATTTATTAAGTTCAATATAATTAAAAATTTAATGAATTTAATATTAATTATATGTCTATATCAGTTTGATAATAACTAACAAATGAGTCATCGGTTGCAATAGATGAGCTATCTGTTGCAATAAATAGTCTATCTATTGTTACAAGTCGGTTATCTATTTGAATAAATTAAGACAAATTATTATCAGGATTTATTTTAATTTGTTCCAACATTTGACCTATCTATCATAACCAATGGTTCATCTGTTGGAGCAAATTAAAATAAACAAGTAGAAGTCCTGCTTTGATTTGTTCCAATAGGGCCTATCTTTTGCAATGGTTGTCTCATCTATTAAAAATTATCAAACACATATTTTATCTATTGCAACAGATGAGTAATTTTTTTTGAAATGATCAAATAAATAAAGACTCCCATCTGATGCAACGGATGAGTAATCTTTTAGAAATAACCAAGTAGATAAAGACATATGTTGCGATAAATTACTAATTTGTTGGAAATGACAAAATAGTTAAAGAAATCTATTGTACCAAACTGGTCATCTATTGCAATAGATATGTAAATTTGTTTGATAATTTTCAATATATGACTCATTATTTGCAATAGATTAAATCTGTTGCAATAGGTTATACACTTAAATGATCATGTAATCACTATGAGATTAATTGAAATTATAATTAAACTTATTAATACATCTTTAATTTTAGTTAAATCAATTTATTATTACTAATAATGTCTTAATTTGAATCATTCAAATAAAATTGGTCAATTGATCACTCTACTCAAGATGAACACACTTAGATGATAATATAATTACCATGAGATTAATTAAAATTGTAATTGAACTTACCAATTCATCCTTAAATTTAGTTAAATCAGTTTAGTTATTACTAATAATGTCTTAATTGAATTATTTCACATAACATTGGTCCATTGATCACTCTACTCCGGACGAATACACTTAGTCGACCTTGTAATTACAATGAGCTTAATTGAAATTATAAGTGAACTTATCAATTCATCTATAATTTTAGTTAAATCAATAAATTTATTACTAATAATGACTTAATTTGAATCATTTCAAATAAAATAGGTCAGTTCATCTCTCTACTTAAGATGAATACAATCAGTTGATCATGTAATTACTATGAGATTAATTAAAATTATTAGTGAACTTATTAATTCATCTTTAATTTTAGTTAAATTAATATAGTTATTACTATTAATGTATTATTATATAATCCTTCAGGTGCATAGCCGTTCCAAGCTAATAATGGACCCAGAATGCAGAGCACTCTATCTCAGGTCAGCGCGACTCAATTATCTCCTTCTTATCCTTTTTCTGCTATTATGAGAAGCTTTATTATAGGATTTATCGCATAGGTAAAGGTGTGAGTTACAACTGTGGTCAGGCTGGTCATTTTTAGTTGGAATGTCCTTCGGCGAAGGGAGATTTTAGGGGTAATAAGGCCTAAGCTACTACTTTCTCAGCCTTGGCTCCAAAGAGAACTACTTCTTATTTAAGCAGGGTTCAAAACCGGCTATATTACCTATCTACTTGTTAGGACTTAGAGTCCTGACCATATATTGTCATGGGTATGTTATAGATTTTCTTCTATGATGATTATGCGCTACTTGACCTCAACTCCGCTCTATCTTATGTTAACACTTATGTGGCTATGAATTTTTATTTTAGCCCTAAAAATATTCTTGAATCTTTCTTAGCATCTACTCCTATTGGTGAGTCTATTATTATTAAGAGGGTTTATAGAAATTATATCGTGTCTATTTTTAATTCGGATACGTGGACTTGGTGGAACTTGATATAGTAGATTTTGATGTTATTCTGGGGATAGATTGGCTCTACTCTTGTTATTCTAACTTGGACTATCAAACCAAAAGGGTCACCTTTCATTTTTCTAATAAAACAATAATAGAATGAGAGGGTAGTTCCCTGACATAAAAGAAAATTCATTTCTTATCTTAGAGACCGAAATTTTATATCTAATGGTTGTTTGTACCATGTAGTTTAAGACAAGTATTTTAGCGATAAAATTCCCTCTCTATAGTCTGATCTTGTATTTAATGAGTTTTCTAAAGTTTTTCCCAATAACCTTCTAAAAATTCCTACTGATAGGGTGATAGATTTTGGGATTGATCTTTTGCCCAATAAACAACCTATTTCCATTCCACAATATATAATGGCTCATTAGAGCTAAAAGAGTTGAAAGATCTCCTTAAAAAGGTTTTTTTTTGCCTTAGTATATCTTCTTAAGGTGATCTTGTGCTTTTAGTGTGAAGGAAAGATAGGTCCCTTTGTATGTGTATAGATTATTGTAAGATGAATAAGGTCATAATGAAAAATAAGTACCCTCTTCCTAGAATTGACTATCTCTTGGAGAAACTTTAAGGTGCTAAGTATTTCTCTAGAATACATCTCCATTTATGATACCCATCAGTTAAAGATTAGGAAATCTCAGGATACCATCGATTGAAGATTAGGAAAGATGATAGTCCAAAGACTTCTTTTTGAACCCAGTATGACCATAGAATTTTTGGATATGTCCTTTGGTTTAACTAACGCACCTGCAACCATCATGATCTTTTGAATAAGGTGTTTAAACAATTTTTTATTTGTTCATGATAGTTTTTATTAATGATATCTTGGTGTATTCCTGGAGTCAGGAGGATCATGCTAATCACCTCATTGTACTTCAGACCCTTGAGAATCAAGAGTTGTATGCCAAATTTTCTAAGTGTGAATTCTAGGTAAGTGTTGTGGATTTTCTTAGGCATATTGTTTCTAGTGAAGGAATTAAGGTGGATCCTCAAAAGATTGAGGCAGTGAAGAAGTGGCTAAGACCGATAACTTAGCCTGACATTAGGAGTTTCTTGGCTTTGGCGGATTACTATAGGAGGTTTCTGGAAACTTTTACTTCCAATGCTGCTCTACTAACTAAGTTGACTTAGACAAAAGTGAAGTTCATATGGTCCGATGCTTGTCATGGCAGTTTTGAGAAATTGAAGGATCGATTGACTTTTTCCCCTATTTTGATTATTTCCAAAGCTACCAAAGGATTTTTTGTTTATTATGATGCATCCCGAGTGTGACTTGGTTGTGTACTTATGAAACATGGGAAAATTGTGGCTTATCCTTCCAGGCAACTTAAGGTTTATGAGAAAAATTACCCTACTCATAATTTTGAATTGGTAATTTTGGTTTTTGCACTAAAATTTGGCGTCTCTATTTTTATGGGGTAAATATGCACATTTTCACTGATCACAAAAATCTATAATATATGTTTATGCAGAAGGAGCTAAATCTCAAGCACAGGCATTGGTTTTATTCTATAAAGGATTATGACATGAGTTTATTCTATTATCCAGGTAATGCTAGTGTTGTCGCCGATGATTCTAGCATGTTGTCCATGCAACATTTTTCTCATGTTGAGGAAGACCAAATTGGTTTAGTAAAGGACATGTTGCACTACAAATTAATAAGGATGGACAAGAACCGTATACACTTACTCTCTAAACACTCTATGATATACACGAGGTTATAGGATAATAACGAGTAGGATATTGAGCAAGAGTTGTATATATACATGACAGGGTTACATTAACAAAACTATACAATACAATACTACACGATGTCCATAAAGCTTCTAGTCAGTTTAACATGCTATATTACAAGTAACTAGTTGGCATAGGGCCCGTCATGCCCAACTAGAGACCTGTACATATAATAAAAAATACTAGACTGGCCCCAAAAAGAGATGGAGCTCACCAAAATATCATCTAAAAATAGCAATAAGGCCTAATGTGGATGTTTACTATCCTGAGGATCTGACCCTGCATTAATAAAATGTGGTGACCCCAAGACATCAGTACATAAACAATATGTACTAGTATGTAAACAGACATAATAACAACTGGAAAAGTACAGAAGATCATATGAGTCACATATCAAAGTGAAAAACGTATGAGCTAAAAAGTAACACACATACCATATGAACTGGTAACCCACCGATCTTATTAGCATCTTATAAAATATTTAGAAAAGAGTTCATTATAATATAGAGCCTATAAGTTGTCTAGGTGATGTATTTATCCTATATATCATACAAATGATCACAAGATGGCCTACCGAAGGCAATCTAAGGCAAGTATAAAACATATGTTTCCTACATACCCATTTTTATGATCTCATACATATAGTAAGCGCAGTCTATATCCAGGTATGCCCCCCTGAGGGCTCACTATGAGGCTGTGCCCCTAGGCCATATATACCATATGTTGGCTCGAGTCAGGGGAAACCAGTGCATGACATTCCAACTGACTCCAATTACAAATGATGCCATAAAGGTAGGTACTTCCAATGATTGGGCTCACTATAATGGTATGGTCTTGATCCTGTGCATATAATCACGTCGAGAGATATGCCAAGTCAAATTTATGTACCCTATCGTCAGTAATATTTATCAAATAATGCCTTGAAGGCCTATGACATATGGATTATGATAATGATTATTTAGCTAATACATATAAGTGCGACTATACTGTTGTCATTTACTTTTACTCCTGAAGTGTGATATACATATATTTATTATGGTCTAAGGGCTTCAAGTATAGAAACTTACAGTACTATGAAAGTATCATGGAAACTTAACACAAGAGGGAAAGATAGATATTTATAAGCTTGATAATAGAATAAGGGAATGATATGTAAGGCAATATAAAGATTCCACTCTTGTAATTCATAATAATTATATTAACATCAAATGGGAAGGAGTGTATGACATAGGGTGGTGCCTTAGCGGAGAGGGATGGTTTAGCTTTACATAACTTATTGCTTAATTAGCTATGATAGTATTTTGGCCCCAAATAACTTAACCTGTGGGAGTGTAACTTTTATCTTTCAAACCACCAACTTCCATTATCCAATAGGCAATTCACTAGCTACAAGGATAACATATATGTCCATTAGTAACCCAAAGGAACATTACAATTCATTTCAATATACTCCACTCATTCCCGAAATCAATCGAACTTCTTAACAAGAATTCAAAATGAATTCTAAATTTTCCAATTTATTCAATTAAATTTCAAATCCACCCAATTGATAAAAATCCCTAAAACTCCTCTTTTATTAAAATTTTCCATTTCCTCTTTTTTTCTCATGAACCCGATTCAAGGAGTTGTACAAAGATTCCAATTAAACATTCCCAAAATACTTATTTATAGTCAAATTCTAGTAAAGAATGGGGAATTTACTTCTTGAAATTAAAATCTAACTTTAAGTTATTGAAGTCACCCCTAAAAAATTATTTCAAAATTATCACAAGAATCCTTTCCTTCCTCCCCATTCTAGTGAGTTCTTGGGTGCCGATAGAAGAAGAAGAAATTGAATAATAGTACTCAGATGCCGCCTCTATCTTTCTCTTAAATCCTTATGTTGGTTTCTTAGTTGATAGGAAACAAAAAATGGAAAACAGGGGAGTAATAACAGTTAGCACTTTCCCCTTTTAACTTTTCATTCTCTCCTTTTTCTTTTCCTTTTTATTTGATAAATACTTATACCATACTTAACTTTCCCCAACACCAAAATCCTTTCGTTTTGTTTCTATTCCAATTAGTTAAATATATTTTAGGAATTAAAGTTGGCCCCACTTGAAAGTAGCAAATCAAGGTTCAAGACTTGTCAATTCCTTTTTCTTACTAGTAGAAACTATATAACTTATATACACAATAGTTATATGTATATCTATGCACTATGATTCTCCATAAAATACGTAAACCTCATGCTCACTTAAAGTATTAAACTTGGATTTAATTTTTTTTTCAAGGTATTATAGGACATTTACCAACTTGCTAATTTAGGAGTCCAACTTCTAGACTTTGAGGATGGGGGAGTGATTGTTCATAAAGTGGCTAAGTCATCTTTATGTGCTTAAGTTAAGGAGAAACATTCTAGTGATCTCATGATGATGCAAATAAGCGAAGACGTAGGTCAAAAAAAGGTTATGGCCTTTGAGATTGGAGGAGATGATGTGTTGTAATATCAAAAGAGACTGTATTCCCAATATTGATGGCTGTAAAAGAGGATTTTGATTGAAGCTCATGTCTCCAAGTATACTATTCATCCCAACTCTACTAAGATATATCATGACTTGAAAAATATGATTTAGTAGAATAATATGATTAGATATTGCTAATTTTTTTGGTAAATATCTAAATTACCAACAAGTCACAGTTGAATATTTGAGGCCAAGTGAAATGTCTCAATATATAGCCATCCCCATGTGAAAATGGGAGATGATATACATTGATTTCATAATCAATCCTCCACCTTACTGAAAGTAGCGTGATTATATTTGGGTTGTTGGTGATGGGATGCCCAAGTCCACACTTTTTATCCTTTGAGGATGACTTTTTTACGAGAACATTCTACCAAGTTGTACATTTAGAAAATATTTGAGATTCCATGGAGAACCTATGTCCATAAAATATTTGATAGAGTTACACAATTTTCTTCTAAGTTTTGGTAGTTTGTTTAAAAGGTTTGGGTATACAAGTAAATCTTAGCACAACTTTCTATCTGTAAATGGATGGACAAGCAGAGCATACTATTTAGACTTTAAAGGACATGGTAAGAGCCTATGTTATTGATTTTAAGGGTAGTTGGTGGATTATTTGCCTCTCATAGAGTTTGCCTACAATAATAACTATTACCCTAGCATCCAGATATCACCATTTGAGTCACCAATTAGGTCATATGAAGAGGACGAAGATAACTTATTTATGCTTGATTTATGTACCAAGAAATAGAGAAGGTTAAGCTTATTAGATAGAGGCTTAATACCACTCAAAGCTGCTAAAAGTCATATGCCAATGTTATGTGAATGGACTTGGAGTATAAAATTAAAGATTGGGTATTTTTAAATGTCTCTCCTATGAAAGGAGTGATGAGGTTTAGAAAAAAAGGTGGTCCTTGTCAGATTTTTATAAAACTTGGGAATTTTACATACAACTTGGACTTACCCAAGAGTTTAGCTTTAATTAATCCTGTGTTTCATGTGTTTATACTCAAGAAGTGCGTGAGTGGAAATTATCTTGTAGCTCCTATAGAGAATATTGGTGTAAAATATTAAATATCATATGAGCAAGTCCTTATAGAGATCTTTGATAGGCAAGTTCAAAGGTTGAGAAGCAAGGAAATAACTTCAATTGAAGTTTCCTGGAGGTATCAAAAGGTAGAAGAAGCTACTTGGAATCTGAGGAGGACATGATGGCTAGATATCCCTTTTTGTTCTATCTTTGGTGGAAGTTGCTTAAGTTACTTACCCTTTACTTAATTCAGTCCCTTGTACTTATGCCTTAATGTTCTATGTGAATCCTTTTATTATGCAAAAAGTATCCTTAGTCATACTGTATGGTATAATCCTAGGGAGGGAGGATAATGCATCACTCTGTGAGTTTGGATGTCCTTTTAGAGCCAGAAATGAGATTATGTGTCCCTTAGATTTGGAAGGGATTATGTGGGAATGAGTTTGTAAGTGTTGGGGAAAGTTTAGGATGACAAAATATGTCATGATTTTCATAGGAAAAGTGAAGCCATATCTCCCTCACTGCATAACTCGACATAAGATTCCACTAGATCATTCTCACAATAGGCCATGCACTACAAGGGAGGATCCTCATAATTGGCCATATACCGCATGAGGAAGGTTCATCCGATGGGTTTTGTGATATCGCCTCAGTTACACCTCATAGAAAGTATAAAGTGGTCGCTTGTCAAATATAGAACCCAATAAGTTTAGGGTCGACCCCACAAGGAATAGGTTGGGTATCTATCACGAGCTTGCTGATGTAATTAGAAATTGCACAAAGAAAATGAGAGGCTTTTGTAATAGTAAGAGTAAAGTAAAAATACCAGGTAATTAGGGTTGTTATTAATGAGATGATCACTAGGATTGTGTTCCTCCTGACTTTATAATTCAATAGACTTATCATACTCATCAGACCATTTTGGTGCCTCGTATGTAAAATCTAACAAGTTATGTATCATCTAACTGTCTCTGGACCTTGGTTTGGGTAAATTTCATCCATCTCTGTACCTTGGTTTGGGTGAATTCATTTGTATCCTCTCCATTTATAGTGTCACATTACTAACCGTTGTTCTGGATCTCATATTTATTATCTTCTATCAGTCTCAAGTTAATTAAATAAAGCTTCGTAGCTTCAAATTACTGTTGTTATTTCTTTTTTTTCATATCTATAGCTCTGTCTCGAGAAAGTATCAGATAGAGGTGAGTTCCTAACATTTTCAACTACTAAGAAAATAATCAGAATGAAAGAAATCTCAATATATGCAAGAACACCAATTTAGAATGACTTTGCACTTTTTCTACTTTTTTAATCCATCAGTGTTCTCACAACGCTAGTTATGGGATTTAGCTACTCATGATTGTAATAAAGCACATATAATTCATGGATAAAAGCATACAAGTGAACTTAAGAATAATAATAATGAAAACTCAAAATCTCAAATTAATTTCAAACCCAAAAAACCAAGGACAATGATTCCAAAATCAACATTTTATCTTTGAACTCTAAATAATGTAAAAAGTGTATAAAGTATATAAGCAAATAACAAAGCATCCAATGAGTATTCATAGATACATAAGAAAACCTATCCTAAATAAGGTAGAAAACTTGAATCAACACCAACCACAACCCTACTTACAAGCTGTACGTTATATGTATGGGGCGTAAGTAGGCTCGTGAGAATCAGAGGAATCTTCAGAATGCATAATACCAGTGTGATACGCTATGTACTATCCGTAGGTAGTACTTAAGCCTCGTACATAGGGGCGTAGGAATTAGAGTACATCATCAACCTTCAGGAACTCAACCAACTGTGCCACCTACGGGCTCGTAGGTAATACCTACGGGCCATAGATTGGCTCGTAGGTAGACTCCCAACTACTCTTCATCACTTTTGGCTCCTTCTTTACTACAGACTCTGTTTTTCAGAAAAATCAACACAAAAGAACATCATATCTAACAAAAATACCTATATACTTGCATAATTTACTTGGTTTAAGCATCAAAAGTTCCATGAATTCATGACATATCTATACCTTCAACTTAGAATGTTAGAATGTCCTTATGAAACTAACACAAAATAGAAAAACACAATGCTTAACTTAAAGAAACCTATGGTACCTACGACATTCAACTCTATTTAGCTTAAATTTCTTACCCCCTCCCACTTACAAATTGATATTAGAGCGGGTTCACTCTAAAAGGTTCATACCTATGATTAGTCTTTTAGTATAAGAGTTGACTTATTCAAAGATGGCCTATGATCTTGTCCCAACCAACTATCCTACAACCAGGGCAAGAATAATCGGGCAACTTTTAGATTAAATGCACAAAGTGAAATAGTTAAATGTCTCACACGCACATGGTACAGGGTTTTATTATAAACTACTACCTATCCAGTTCAGGCAATGCTAAACTATGATTATTATTTTCCTAATATTAATTCTGTAATAAGATTCAACAATTATTAGTGTCATAAATAGTTTTGATGATGAGCGTCTAACTTTAAGGGACCAGGTCCTTGGATGTGCAAGGTACAATACAGCTGGCACACTTTGTCTAAAAAGTTTTATAATCTTGTGTAAAAAACTTGCAGTGCTATTTTGTACTGATTAAGACAGCTGGTCCAATGACCTTTTAGAACTAATCACCACTTAGCTATAAAAGGAAGGGCATACCTCTTTATCAAATATGTTTTTGCACAAATTACAAAGAGTGAATAAAGGCAACAAAAACTCTATTTCAAGACTGCTCAAGCATTACTCATGTTCTTATTATTGTAATATGCTTAAAGAGAAAGTGAGTGTTCTGGAGAGTTGATTTGTAACTGAACTACTCCTATTATAAGAGCAGTGATTTTATTTTATTGAGAAAGTTGCTTAAGTAGATTTGCCTAAGATTTGAAAGTGATTAAAGTTAATTAGTAGAGAGAGTCCTTGGTAGATTTACCAAGATGAGTTGTAGTAGAGTTATTACAAGCGAAAGGAGCCTAGTGGTAGACCAAAATCTAGATTGTAATTAGGTGGCTGATTATAGTTGATCTCTTTGGATCTTATGAGGGAAAACCGTGGTTTTTCCCTTCTTGGGTTTCCACATAAATTTTTTGTGTTTTTATTTTCCTATATTGACATTGTTTTTACAGCACCTCATAGTTTCTTTACTATTCTAACACTTGAGATTGACTTTGAGGGACCTGGTCCCTCACTGTGTGGCACAACCCCAAGGGTTCCAACAATTGATATTAGAGCGGGTTCACTCTAAAAGGTTTATCCTAGATTTTTATTGTCATCATGGGTGCTATAACCAAACTAGGGATGGAAGGAAAAGTAAAAAAAAGGGAGAGATTTCTAACCTTGAAGGCTTTATAGTCTGTCCCAGATGAAGAAGACACTTATGTTGCACTTTTGGCAAAAGAATTATTAGAGCTATAAAAAGGGGTGGTCTTAGCAAAAGAAATGGTAAGAATGAAGGTTGTCACAAGAATGGTAGTTATGAAGAACTCATGAGAAACTATTAAATGCAAAAGAATGATCATGTACTTGAAAAGTCAAAAATAAAAATTGCATCTGAGTATGCAGTAAAGCAAGCTCTGACAGCTTGGAGAGATTCTTCCCGTGAACTTGATGAAGATGAGAAGTCTGGAGATGTTTATATGCTATCAATGGAAGACAATCCATTTATCTATGATTCATTATTTTCATTCATGGCAAACTGAGAAGATGAAAAAGAAAAGGAGGTAACTCTTTTTGATATGAGGATAATCTAGATAACTACTCTATTAAAAGGATAAAAAGGCTTACTAGTGTGCTGATAGACTCTATATATTATCTAACTACTGAGAAGAATGTCTTAGAAGTTAAAGTAGAGAATCAAGAACATGAGTTGATTGCTTTAAATTTTCAAATTTCTAAAATGGAAGAGTTGTTCACAAAGATAAAATCAGAAAAATCTGAGCTTAATGAGTAATATAAAGATGATAAATGAGGTAGATGGAAAATGAAAAAATGAAGCTTCATGGCTTTAAATTGATCTTGAAGAAAGGCTGAGTGATTCTCAAAAACACCTTATGTAAGCACTTCATAGGAATTAAGAGTTAGAGAGGGACCTGTTCCACCTGAAAGAAGAGTTGAAGAAGTCTCTTAAATTGACTACTTCCTTACTGATTCTTTCTAACTTGAATTAAGGTGTAAATGATGGTAGAGGACTGGGTTATCTTGGAGAATTCCAACCTGCAAGGTGTCAAGAAAATAATGTCAATATGGATAGAAACAAAGCTGTCAATCCTACATGTACACATTGTGGTAAGGAAAGGCACAATAAGGAAAGTTGTCAGAGCTGGATAAGAGATAGAATGAATAATTTCAAATGTGATCAGTAGAAAAACACATGGATTAAGAGGTTAAATTCTCAAAACAAGGTAAGAAAGAATTCTCTACCTTGGTGGGCCAAGAAAGATTTGATCACACCCTTGTCTTCTTACTGGGAACTCAAACTCAAGTGGGTTCCAAAATCACATAAGTGACCACGATTCCAGGTTAGATAAAGGGGACTGCTATCAAGAATACTCATTAGAAGTAGTGTTCAAAGCTTAAGTATGGAAGATCTAAATGCAACCCCTCCCATAAGTCACTTCAAGAAGAGGTGTAATATCATGAAATAGTTGATTTCAAAGTATTTAATCCCTAAAGATTTGTTTTGAAAGTTTTAGACAAAAGAGGTGTGCAGAAGCTAAAGCATGAATTGCTTAGGACAACCTAAATTATCATATGAATTAGTATCCTCATAATTAGGGCTATGTCAAGTAGACAAGTATCCATGATAAAGTAGGTGCATGATTAATCTAAATTAGTATCTTACTTTTTAAGGTAACACTCAACTCACTATCATATTTGAGGGGTGGGGCGGTCATTGTCAATAACCCAACTTGAGTTGGGGTCAAATCCACAAGGAGCATGTTATAAATTTCAAGTCCTATGGGTGCTCTAATTACTAAAAGATTACCCGGAATGCTAATAAACACGACATTTAAAATAAAATTGGGAGGGAGGGGGATTAGTTTGGGATTGATTTGTAATGATTTTTGATTAACAATGCACGAATATGACACTTTGATTTAAAATCAAGCTTTGAGGAGATCTTGGGATTATGTCTAACTAAAGGTAAAAACATATGGGTTGATGATGGTTTAATATGAAGCTTAGTTTTTAACTAAAAGATAGGATAGGTTGAAGGTTATTGTGGCCAATCTTTCAATAAAACCACAACGATTTCACCCATTGGCTGTTTCGAGCACCTAACAAGTGTACCATTCGTAATTACCCAAAAACCTCAATCAAGCATACCTATTTCAAGGATGATGCTCTTGACATGATTTACACTCCAATTACACTTATTTCTAAGTTTGAAAAAGTTAGCAAACCATAGGCTTAATTGTCCACCATTGCCTTGTCTCTCTATAACCCTCTTTTAAGGATGTTATGGGTTACCATATATTCACCTTCATCCCTCTTTTAAGGTTGATAAATTATTTCTTGAGTTTGGGGTTTTCACCCATCAATCCCATTTAGAGATTTGGGGTAATTCCAA
This sequence comes from Capsicum annuum, assembly GCF_002878395.1. Lineage (NCBI taxonomy): Eukaryota > Viridiplantae > Streptophyta > Magnoliopsida > Solanales > Solanaceae > Capsicum > Capsicum annuum. The sequence continues at coordinate 104,779,986 of NC_061111.1, read as the reverse complement.
CTCATAAATTCAAGCAAAAGTGGAATCCATACTCAACTACTAAAACTTATGGAAACACAACAACACCTACACATAATTACACTTTATTCAACATAATCCCATGACAAATTACTTAGCTACTCATGAAGAAAGTAAAGAGAGATAAATCATAGGATTATCCAAAGCATTCATTCTTCACAAAATTATTAAGAAATCAAGCCTCCAAAATTAGTTGCACCCTTGACCAATTAGGGTTTCTTGCTTTGAATTAAAAAATGTCTATGAGGTAAGCAATGCCCAAAGAAGAAAGGGTTTTTCCCTATATAAGGTTTGGGATTCATTCAAGAGAAATTACAAAAATGCCATGGGTCATACTCCTGCTTAGCAATGATCGCGTGAGAATGTCCGTGATTGCGGCTAACACAACTGTGGTTGTGTTCTGCAATCGAATTTCTTGACCTTTATACTGACCGCGACCGCAGCCCGAGGACCTTGATCGCAGTAAATAAGGCCAAACTACTTTAGGTCTTTAGCTGCACTTTTTTTGCTTCTATTTGATTCCTTTTAGCTCCAATCCACAACTTTTCATATTCTCAATTGTATACTTGCACAATGTGTATATTAGTGAATTAAATAACAATTATGCCTCATTTAATTCTACAAAGTGTGGTAGTGTGTATGAATAGTTTGTGCGAATGAGTGTTAAAATCACCACTAATCAACACCCCTAACTTTAAACCTTGCTTTTCCTCAAGAAACACCACCACTTACTATGATACAACTCCCTATGTACGCCCACATTTTAGTTCCCAATGATCCTGATGACTCCAACTTGATTACTACCACAAAAAACTATTCACACTTCGGCAAAAGGATTTTAACGACGCCCCTCAACATAAAATGGAGTACTAGAGGATGCAATATACTTTGAGGAGCAATCGTGCAACAACTACCAACACTCTAAAATTGACTCAGTTTTTAATTTTTACCACATTTCACCCCCTTTGTCTCATTTTTTGGAAGATGAAAAAATCACCACCTCAGCTTGTTCACATGCCTCTTCACAAGAAAGAAAAAGTTTTCACACACAAAGTTATCAATAAATCAAAAAGTAATTTAAGTGCAAACACTCTCTCTGAAGAAATTCTCAATGTTAACAAGTACTATGCCATAGGCTTGCCCTTATTTTCAATCGCTACTACAATGATCACACTTTTTTGGGAATCACAAAGGACTTTTAGAGTTTGTAATATAGATTTAGTGTAGGGTAGGATATCAACTTAGGAAAATAAGTCTAGACCCTCCTTGAACTTCTACATTACACTCTTTTCACATTTTGCTATTTGGCCATTTTTTTTCCTTTACTCTTGAGCCTACTTTTCCCTTTTCTTGGTTTTCCCACTTTTCTCTTTCTTTTTTTGTGCATAAATCATGCCTTTCTTTTCTTTGTTAGATGTTTTCTTTATTCTAACCATTTTAATTTATTATCATAGGCTTGTAGGCACTTTCTTATGGTTTCATGGACCAACTACACCTTTTTGAATTTCCACCACCCCCAACTTAGGCTTTTAGCCTCAATTTGTATTCTTAAGTTCAAGGAGTGTAGAGTTCAAAAATGGAAAAATAGAAGGGTCACGACTTGTAATGTGTTTGCCAAAGAAAAGTCCAAAAACTCTAAGAGGGTGACAAGGGGTAACTCCTATGTATTGGTAGACTTATTAGGATAAAGTGGGCTTCCAATGTCACATGATGGTCTATGATCATTTTACTAACCAAGCACAATAAAAATTTATCTTTGAAAGACTAATAGGGAAAGTTCTAGATGGTATAAGTACACGTGAGATGTAGAAAAATAAGCTCACACACATGGCATGTGAATTTCCTCAAAGTGGTTTAATTGTTCCTTGTGCTCGAGACAAACATGGAGTATTCACTATTCTTCCAAAGTCAATTTTTAGAGTCATAGAAAGACGAAAATTTTATCACAAGGTTGCTCATGTCCATACCCTCGAATTTCGCAAAATTTTTGGTTGGAGGGGGTTGTTTGTTTTGCATCCACACCACGCATAATTTGCTAATCATGGAAACAACCCCAGTTATTGTCTCACATCCTGGCTCTAATACGGGCAAACCACCCACATAGCTACTTAGACTTTGCCAATGGGTATGAATACGATCCCAATTCTTTAATACCACTGGTTCTTAGACATCCCTTGTATTTATGACCCTGATGCCATGGGTACCCAGACTTCCCCTGCATCCATGGCTAAAAACCCAACCACAAGGATTTTCCTTTAATAATGTTGTCACTCAATCTATCATAGGGAAACGATCGTCGATTAAAACAAAACTAAAGTAACAAACTAAGAACAAAGTAACTAATCCATGAAAATATGGGAACCATCAGAGTGCTCAAATATTGCAACCCAAATAAAAATAAGAATCATCTAAAAGAGCTGAAAAGTATGTTGAAATATTGATAATACAGGTCCAAATCAAATGAATAAGGAGACACCCCAACTGAAAAGTTATCAGTGTCCGAACAACATAAATAATCAAGGCTAAAAGAGATAAAGGTGCTCCCTAAAATTGCATCAAGGGCTGTTATCACTCTCAGACTCTGCATCATCACCATTCGTCTCAAGATTAGACAACTCGGATGAGGCCTCATCATCAATCTCCCCCCAAGAGGAAGGAAGTTGATCTCGGAGTTTTAGGACCTTTAATAGGCCCTTCACCCCCTTCCATATCTTGATAAAGAACTCATACCTCTTCTTCTCTCTTGTAACCATTTTTTTATGTACGATCTGGTGGTCTTAATATGACTCTAAAAGAAAGAAGTAGGCTTTCTCAATCTTATTAATGGTAGTGTCTTGCTTCTTTTGGTCCTCCCTGTACTTCTCATAATCATTAAGTGACATATATGAATGATGGGTGGTGGAAGAATCTCACATTCCTTAGGGCAAAATAGATACAAGCTGTCTGATGGTTTCAATATCAACTCTAATCTCCTCAAGAGGATCGGTAGTGGTTGTCCTGTTAGACTCAGACTCAATACATGATGAATTTTCCAAGTCAATCTTTCTCTTCTTTTATTTTCCAACTGTGCCCTCTCCTTGAATACTCAAGGGATAGATGGGAGAATAAGGATGTAGCCATGTATCACTATTATACTCTTTAAGCCCCACTCTCCTACAAAGCTCAGTAATCAATAAGGGAAAGAAGAGATATGTACCACCTTGGTTCTTAAAGTGATCCATTTCATTGTCCATAAGTTGAACAACATCCAAAGGGATGCCATCTAGAATACAAGAAACCATTCAAGCATACAAATCTGGGACTGCTGTCATATGGGTGCAAGGATAGACTCGACTACAAAAATGTTTCAATCATATCCGAGCCTCGTAAGTGAAGTCGTTCATGGAGATGTTGCTTTTACTCTTTTCCCAAGAGACTTCCTTTCTGGGGCATAACCGTTGCGCCAACCAACTCCCCGGTTTACACCTATTTTCTTTGAATTCACCCATATTTACAAGTTGGAGCCCATATACATCATTGATTTGCTTAGCCCCAAATTTCACCGATTTACCCCGAATCTTAATAGTCACATTGAATGGGTCAAAGAAGGATACTTCATTGATGTTGGCATAAAATTCATGAACCCTTTGTTTATTTGCAATTAAGAGATTCAGGGCAAACCTCTTCCTCTCTGTGGCTTCAAGATTGTCATGAAATACCGGTAGTCTTTCTGGCATATTCTCCAAGAAAATACCTCTTTTTGGGAGCAGCTTTGCTATCGAAAGATCACTTTAGTAGTGAGTATGGTACTCGGGTGACATAAATTGGATGTGATCATACTTTTCCATGAGGTTGTTCTGAAAGCACTAGGAATACATTATATTAATCAATGAACTTTTAACATGCAAACTGTATGACATTGTTCAATAAAGCTCATTGGAATGGGTGCTTGGTGGTATTAGGTTAAAAATTGTAAGTGTAGGCTTTTTGGCATGGCAGGAAACTGGACCTAGTTATCACGATCACAGGACATGGCCACGTTTGCATTGCCAAGATTGCGACCACCTGACCACGGTCGTTATACTTGAGGCTTCTTTTATGCCGGCTCTTTATGTTCAAAGTTCTTCCAAATTTTTAGGCCACTTGCATGCTCTACAATATGGATACACAGAAGACCAATTGAACAATGTTAATAAGTGTCTGAATGTGCCCTTTAAAATGCAAATATCATTATTGAAAGTTCATTTCAGAAATGTATCAATAACTTGGTGTGCACACCTTATTTGTCTAAATTTTCACATATTTTTGGGCACTCAAGATTGCCCCACATGTGTGCACACCTTACTCCAGCAGCCAATACCACACCAATTCAAAGTATGACAACATAGAAAGCATAACAATCAAGACTTTAGGCCCTCTCTTAATAATGCCTTCTAGGGCCTATTTTCAATAATAAGAGCATAGATTTATGATACCTACCGAATTTGTGATGCAAGGATGCTGTTGGAGAGCTCACAAACTTGGCCAGAATTTAGTCCAATTAAAGAGTAAAACTCAAAATGGAGTGTGAGGTGGATGGGGGAAAATTAGGGATTAAGTGGCTAAAATGACCGCGACCATGCTTGGGGACCGCGATCATCGTAACTGAAAGTAGTTCTGCTCCCCTGTTTTCCCCTGTTCAGCTATTTACTGAGTTTTTATAGATTTTCCCCTATTTAGTTTTCAATGCAAAATTGCACACTTTACCTTTTTCAAGCTCATACAATTCACTCCATAGTGACACAAATGTACAAGTTATTCAAATGCAAAAGCTAACATCTATACTACCAAAACATGCCAAAAGGATACGAGCCACTTTCACAGCATTTGCGGGTTCCTCCCACCTAGCGCATTAGTTAACATCATGGCATGGCGTCTTTCTTTATCCATACTTAAGGTGGATTTTCAAGTCCCTCCTTATTTGTCTTCTTACTCTCCACATCCACTACAGTCACAACTTAGAGCCCCGCAGTTTGCTTCATTGTCTTGCAAATTTTGAAAGAAACCTCCTCCTCTTGTATCCTAATTTTCATTTCCCCCATATCCAAGTCGACAATGTCTCTTCCAGTGGCCAAGAAAGGATGACCAAGGATGATAGGTACCTATCGGTCAATTTCACAATCCAACACCAGGAAGTCCGTTGAGAGTATAAACTTGTCCACTTTAACAAGGACATCAAACAAAATTCCCACCATACTTTTGATGGACCGATCACCATTAAGAGCCGTATAGAGGTCGGTGTAGGAGCATCCAATCCAAGCTTCTTATAGATGACAAAAGGCATTAATTTGATGCTCGCACCAAGGCCATATAGAACTTTTCCAAACTCATACATCCCGATTATGCAAGGAATGGTGAACACTTCAGTGTCATTTTTTCTTTTCCGGAACCTTACTATCCATGATATAACTACACCCATGAGTAACCTCAATGGTGTTACCTTCAAAAAGTTTCTTTTTGGACATCAACTTTTTCATTAATTTAGCATATCCTGGGATCTCTTGGATTGCCTCAAGCAACAAGATATTTATTGATAGATTGCTAAGTTTTGCCATGAACTTCCTCAACTTGTCATCTTTCTCTTTTTATGCAATTGTTAAGGGTATAGGGAGGAACTTGCATTGTGGGCCTTACTTTACTTTGTGGCTTTTTAACCTCACCAGTTTTTCATCACTTTCATTAGTTTCCTTCTCATTATTTTCTTTTTGACTTTGAGGTAACACCTCATTTGCTTTAGCTTTGGGCATTTTCGCACTCAAGTCTCCTTTAGAGGGTTTAAAAAGTTTCTTTCCACTCCTTGTGACAATTGCTAGGACTTGAGCATCATTCTTTGGATTAGCAATAATGTCACTAGAAAGTCCACCCCTATGCCTAACATTTAATTGCATGGAGATTCGTACAATTTAGGTGTCCATTTACTTGATAGAGGCGGAGTGAGATACCACAATTTTGGAGAGTTGAGAGAAATCACCTTTCAATTCACGGACCATTTTGTCTATTCCTTCCACTCTATTCAAGATTCTTGCCAACACATCCCCGATCTTGAATTTTTTAGGGTCAATGATGCTTGAATCCTTGCCCTTGGATCGATCATAAGGAGGAACATAACAGTTATAATCACATTCCTAATCTATCCAATCTCTATCCCTCTTGTGATCCATCCGACCTTGGTTCCCACCTTGCCTTTGATAGTAAGGGCGGGAATCCTCTGAGTATTTAAACAAATACTAGATTTCCTCATCCAGCTTCTTTGCTTCTTCATCATCTTCATAAGATTTTGATGCTACTATATTTACTACTTTCGCGGATGATCCCATAACATTCTTTGTCAAGAGTTTAAGTTGGGTCATCATTTTTTCCATGTTTTCCTCCTTTTCTTCATCCCGCTTTCTTTGTTCATTATCTACCACAGAAGTAGTAATAGGGATATTAAGGGCTTTGGTATCTTGGGTATGCCAACCGCGATTTTGCTTTGATACTTCTCCTATCAATAGGAAGGCTGCATGGTGGTGCATTTTCATTATAGATCCACCCACCGTATTATCCACCACCTTTTTATTTAATGGATCAAAGTCCTGGTAGAAGATCTCGAGAAACATCTTCATAGAGACCTCATGATTTGGGAATTGGGATAACTTTACACTAAACCTTTACCAAGCTACAAACAACAACTCTCCAATTATTTGCCAAAAATTCACAATCTCATCCCGTTTTTGAAGTATTTTTTATGGTGGGAATATCTATCAAGAGACATCGAGGTAAGATCTTCCCATGATGTAGTTGAGACGAGTGGAAGTGAGCAGAGCCATAAAACTACCTCTCCTATAAGTAAGAAGGGGAAGAGGCGAAGATGGATAGATTCTTGAGTAATATATGCTATGTTGAATGGAGCACACACTTCTATGAAGTTTTTCAAATGGACATTCAGGTACTCATAAGATTGACCCCCTAACAACCCTTTCATTTGCAATATGTGAATGATGACTCTAGTCACATGAAAAACTCTATTCCTATTGGTTGGTGGGTTATGAATTTCACTAGTTTGGCCTGCTTCATCTAGTTGGCCCTCATCATCTAGGGGGCATCAAAGGGGCAAAAATTGCTCATGTTATCACTCATTTCTACATTAACACTTTGATTACCTACAAAAGATCCAAAAACAACAAATAAAGTAAACTACACTACTCTGGGTATTCCCAAGTAAGAAACACAACTCACAAGTAAAATATAAATCTTACTCCCTTAAAACGGTGCCATTTTCATAACTCTCAACTCACTCTTATGTTTGAGGAGTGAGGCGGTCGTTGTCAATAACCAAACTTGAGTTGGGGTCAAATCCACAAGGAGCGATTTATAAATTTCAATTCCTATAGGTACTCTAATTACTAAAAGGTTACCCGAAATACAAATAAACAATATATGTAAAATAAATTGGGGGGGGGGGGTGAATTAGTTTGTAATGATTTTTGATTAAAAATGCACAAATATAACACTTTTATTTGAAATCAAGATTTGAGATGATATTGGGATTATGTCTACCTAAAGGTAAATGTATGTGGGTTGATGATGGTTTAACATGAAGCTTAGTTGTTAACTAAAGGATAGGCTAGGTCGAAGGTCATTTTGGTGAATCTTTAAATAAAACCACAACGATTTCATCCATTGGCTTTTTCGCACACCTAATAAGTGTACCATTTGTAATCACCCAAAATCTTGATCAAGCATCCCTATTTCTAGGATGATGATCTTGACATCATTTACACTCCAATTACGCTTATTTCTAAGATTGTAAAGGTAGTAAACCATAGTCTTAATGTCCACCATTGTCTTGTCTCTCTATAACCCTCTTTCAAGGATGTTATGGGTTACCATATGTTTGCCTTCATCCCTCTTTCAAGGATGATGAAGGGTTTTTAGAGTTTAGGGTTTTCACCATCAAACCCATTTAGAGATTTGGGGTTTTCATCCTCAAATTCCAACTTATAAATTCAAGCAATAGTGGAATCTATATTCACCAACTAAAACTCATGCAAACACAACAACACCCACATACAATTACACTTTTGTTCAACATAATCCTAAGACCAAATTACTTAGCTACTTATGAAAAAAGTAAAGACAGATAAACCATAAGGATTATCCAAAGAATTCATTATTCACAAAATTACTAAGAAATATAGCCTCCAAAATTAGTTACACACTTTCCCAATTAGGGTTTCGAATTCAAAAATGTCTATGAGGTAAGAAATGCCCAAAGAAGAAAGGGTTTTTTCCTAATAAGGTTTGGGATTCGCTTAAGAGAAATTACAAAACTGCCCTAGGTCATACTCTCACTTAGCAATGATCGCGTGAGGTTGTCTGTGATTATGGCCAATGCAACCATAGTTGTATTCCGCGATTGTATTTTCTTGACCTTTGTAACTTACTGTGACCGCGGCTTCTGGACCGCGATCGCTGTAACTGAGGCCAAACTGCTCCAGGTCTTCAGTTACACTTTTTTTACTTTCATTTGATTCCTTTTAGTGCCAATCCACATCTTTTCATCTTTTTAACTGTATACTTGCACAATGTGGATATTAGTGCACTAAATAACAATTATGTCTCATTTCATTCTATAAAGCATGGTAGTGCGTATGAATAGTTAGTGTAAATGAGTACGACTAATCAGTATACACCCAAGGGGACAACATTGGAAGGAAATAACTGGAGCAAACACAAATTAAAAATTCACTCCAAAAGAAGAGGGACCTGGTCTCGTCTACCAGGTGAGTACCAAAATAGTATGCCTTGAATTTTTTTTATAAAATTTCTATTTGAAAAGGAAACTTGTTGATCTTGGGTGTATTTATATGTCCAAGCACCATAATTTATCCATATTTTAGCTATGTTTAGAGAACAAAGTGCCTAATTTCTTATGTTTTTACTCTACTTCTATGTAATTGAGCTAACCGATGTGATTAGCATGATTATAGGTATTAATGAGGTAGATGAAGATATAATGGGACTATGGAATGCGGATGGCATATGACACAAGAGAGAGTAGTAATCTGGACCAAATGTGGTGCCTAGAAACTATGTCCAAGACTAATTTGTCATTTATAATTAGTTCAGGGACTTAGAAGGAAGTTATGAGAGAAGAGATTATTAAAAGACTTAATTGCTGAATTTTTATTTATTATTGAATTATTCTGTAGTATTCTGAGAAGGGAATAGCGGCTTAGGGTGGAGAGAGAAAAATGTTTCTCTCTTGTTTCACTATTCGCACACCAAGATCGTCTTCTAGTTTTTGGTATGATGAATATATTTATGATGCTTTTCATTTTATTCATGAGTATCTAAGTTTATTAGTTAGGATTATGGAAGCCTTGTTGCATACAATCTATCACTTTGGGGTTTTGAATTCATTATGTATTGATTTGTTTACATCATACTCTCTTCACTTATCTTGAATTCTCGTGGTTGCAAACATAGAGAATATGCCTTAAAACACAACTTGTTCGAAAGAAAGGTTGATGATCAGAAAAGAGATTAGTGACAAGAAAATAGGATTATCAACCCCTATTTTATAAGTTAATGCCTTAGAAGGATTAGCTATCTGTAGATTTCGTATTGTTTTTGGTAAACGCTTTTGATTCGAGAGAACTAAAGTGAATTAGTCCTTGATGGTTGAGAAACACTAGGATTATGTTGTTAAATACAATACGTTTCTTTGTAAACACGATGCATGTATAAATTCGTAAAGCTCATAGTTAGAATGTATTGAAAACTACAAGGTGGACATAACCCTAGCTTGCTATTTCTTTGAATTTGAATACTACTATACAAATTTCTTCTCGTTAAACTAAAGCCATTAATTTGTGAACTGAATCAAACTCCTTTATTTATTTAACGAAAACGAATGATTAAAAGTTAATTAATCTACATACAACTTAATTAGCACCATATTTCCTGTGGGATTCGACCCCAACCTAGTTGGGTTATATATTTGACAACGACCGCTTACTCTCTCGTAAGAGAGGTGTAATTTGAGCGTTATCACTTGTCCAATCCCATTTGAACAAAAGGTGTCAATTTGATTCAAAAGTGAAGTGTCACAACCATTGTCATTAGATGTGTCTATTCAAAAAGGTAACTCTTAAATGTCAAACGGTCATCTTTTTACTTATAAATTTAAATCCTCTTAATTCGTTATCTTATAAATTAACTTAGAAATTTATCAAAACAAATCCTTCTTGTTTCCTTCTCAAAAACCTTAAAATGTCTGAAATTCTCTCTTCTTCTTTAAACCCCATGAAAGATTTGTCTTTAAATCATTCCCAAGAGCCACAAAAGGCTTTACCTGTCAATCCTTCTCATGAGACACCTGAAACCCTTAGTGAAACTAATCCTATCAAAAATTTAAACCCTAGTGAATGTTCTGTCCTAACATATGACCTAAAAAATGTCTTGACTCTCCAATTAAACAAGAGATTCTTCAAACTAAAGGACCTATTCCTCAGAAAAACTAGAGTTCTCCAGTTTCCTCAAATCTAGGTTCCCTTTGAGGAATTAAAAGGTATCAAAATTTCCAAAAATTTACAAGAACCTAGTTCTCTTATCCTCTCTGAGTCAAATTCCATATTCACAAATCTGGGTGACAAAGAGATTTATGGAAATAAATTTAATTCTCTTAGAGCATAAATTTGGTAGATAAAAATTTGCTCTTACTTAGACATAATCCTAAGGAAAGTTCTGCTTATGGGAAAGAGTAAATAGCAAGAGAAAAGGATTATTTGAAATAGGAGAGGGAGTTCGTATTACTCCAAAATGAATTAAATAAAGAGGAGGAGGATGAAAAACCTCTAATTTTCAAATTGAAGAAATTAAAAAAAAGTAAAGGTAAGGAGAAATTGATTGACTCTAGTAAACTAGTTAAAAGATCTTACTCCACTAGAGGGTATGAGATAAAATTGTTAGCAAATACATTAAAGAAGATAAAATCCTCTACTACTAAAAGAAGACTCAAGAAATCCACTATAGAGGCAAAGAAAAATCTTAAAGTTGTGTAGGTGAGAGGAGATAAGAAAATGAGTCTGATATTGTCATTGCATCTAAGAAGAAAAGACTAGATGCTCATGATGATGAAATGACCAAGTCCTCTGATTCTAGGTTTCGAAATCATGGTGTAAGCAGAAAGAAGCACAAAGTTGTGAAAAGGAAGAAAGTCTCTAAGGGACCTGGTCCCTATAAAAGAAAAACTGATGAAAAGGAAGAGCCAAGTGATGAGCCCATGAGAATAAAAAAAGAGGAATAAAATAAAAATATGCCCAAAGAAAGAAGGATTGAGAGGCTGAAGAGACAAAAGATGCTATCAGGAAGAATGTTTGATCCCCGAATCTATGAGAAATCTGGGATTGTGGAATTGATAGAATATGTCAGGCATCAAGGATGGCTGTATTTATTCGATACAACAAAACTAGTGGTTTTTGAAAACAAAGTAAGAGAATTCAATTATTCAATAGATTTCTCTTTTGATGGGTTGAGTCTATCTGCACAGGTGCAAGGAAAAGAAATATGGCTGTATGAAGAATCCATGGGAGGAATTCTAGATTTGCCTGTTATAGGGGTGAGTACAGTTGTGAATCAATAACTCTCAGCTTAATTTATGATTGAAGCCTTAAAAGTAGGTGAGACCTAAATAGCCACAATAAAGAAGTAGTTTCTAAAGAGTATGTTTCAATTGGTTTTTGAATATATTAACAAGATCCATCTACAAATATCAGAGAAAATACCAATTGCCTCTGGTATTGATCTATTTCTAATCGAATACTTGAGTAAGTTTGAGTTAATGAGTCTACTTGCTCTAATGATTGGACATATAAACAATGTGGTTTAAGAAAAGAAAGAAAGGCATGAGATGCAATATGGGTACTTGTGAAACAAAGTATTTAATTATTTTAGAGAGATTGATACTAGAGAAACAATAAGAATAGTCAAATAAGTGATCAGTTTAACTACACTAGTGGAAAATAGGTGCATTAAAGGGAAAGTGGGGACTATATCACAAGTTTTTGAGCAACTGGATACTTAAGAAGGCTTAACAAAAGAGATAGAAGAGTTGAGAATTGTGTTAGCAACAAAAGACTCTAAAGTAGAGCATCTAAAACAACAGATTCAAAAGCTGTCCTCAGAGTGACCAGGTGCCATAGATAAACTTGAAGCAGAAAATGCAAAACTCAAGGCTGAAATTGCAAAATTAATTGGTGAGGTTAAAGGGATGAATGTTGAAGTAAATACCCTTACTGAAAAATTATTGGATTCTCATGCTACTGAGGCTGATAGAATGGACATGCTGCTCAAATGTTTTTCCCCTAAACCCCCTTCCCCTAATAATAAGGCACAGTGATAGGGGGAAGCAACCATGCTCAGAACCTTTTTCTCCAAATAACAACAAGGGACCAGGCCCCTGTGTTGCATGATTATGGAGGTAGCATGATGATAGGGGGACCATTCATCTTCATGTGGTAATCACACTAATTAAATATGATGAATGTGCATTGATGCTCAAAACTACATGATTAGTTTGTCATCATCAAAAAAGGGGAAAATTGTAATATGTAGTTTTGATGATGAGAAACTAACTTCAAGGGACTAGGTCCCTGGATGTGAAAGGTACAGTACAATTGGCACGTGTTATCTGTATAGTTTTGTCATCTTGTGTAACAAACTTGTAGGTGCTATTTTGTACTGATTAGGACATCTGGTCCAATGACCTTTTGTTCCTAATCATCACCTAGATATAAAAATAAAGAGATATCTCTTCATCAAATGGGTTTTTACAAAAATTACAAAGAGCGAAGAGAGGCAGCAAAAACTCTATTTCAAGACTGCTCAAGTATTTCTCATGTTCTTATTATTGTAATATGCTTAAGAGTGAGTGAGTGTTCTTGAGAGCTGATTTGTAACTGAACTACTCATGTTATAAGAGTAGTGCTTTTGTTTTGTTGAGAGAGTTGCTTATGTAGAGTTGCCAAAGCTTTGAAACTAATTAGAGTTAATCAATAAAGAAGGTCCTTAGTAGAGTTACCAACCTAAGCTTGTATTAGAGTTATTACAAATGAAAGGAGCCTAGAGGTAGGCTAAAATCTTGACTGTAATTAGGAGGCTGATTATAGTGGATTTCTTTGGTGCTTATGTGTAATGACCTAATTTTCTAGAACCAAAACGTCATACGGTGCTCATGATCCCGAAGGACCACAAGCCAACCCTCTACTGATATCTGTACCTGATTACTGCATAATATAGATAATAAATGTGAAAACTAGACATAAGGTTCAAAACATTAAAATATACTCAATATTGAAAACTGAATACTGATACATCTGTCCGAAAAGCCTCTAAATTGTTTGAACTGTAGAGTTGATGGGACATGTCCCCAACTAACTTTGTCTACTAAAAATAAACTAAGTATGATACAATAATAATAAGGATCATCCTCGATTGAAGAGGACTCACTGATACATCTACTACTGCTGACTAGGATTAGCTGCTAAGGGTACTCTGGATCTCGTGCCTCTGAACCTGTGGTGTCAAATAAAACACCATAGCACAAATGCGTCAGTACGGGAATATACCAAGTATGAAGATGAGGTAAGGCTAAATGCAAGGTCTTATGCATGAACAATTACTTAACTGAATAATCATGAGAGTACTGAATGAGAACATATGCATGAATGCATGAACCATGACTAAAATTATCGTGACTCTAAATACTAAAACTCGGATACTACTTTACGGCCATCTGAACTCATTACTAATGCCTGTGATACTGAACACTGAATCATCTAATACTAATAACTGAGTACTGGAGTTGAGATTAACTTTATCTAGTAAGTGATCTCGGGATCTGATATCAAGAATACTTAACTAAATTTGAGATTGAGATCAAGCCTATCTGATGGGCGATCTCTAGATCTGATAACATGAATACTCAATTGAATCTAAGAATGAGATCAAGCCTATCTGATGAATGATCTTGAGATCTGATAATGAGATTACTCAACTAAATATAAGACTAAGATCAAGCCTATCTGATGGGTGATCTCGAGATCTGATAATGAGATTACTCAACTGAATATGAGATTGGATCAAGCCTATCTGATGGGTGATCTCGAGATCTGATAATGAGATTACTCAACTAAATATGAGACTGAGATCAAGCCTATCTGATGGGTGATCTCGAGATATGATAATGAGATTACTCAACTGAATATGAGACTGAGATCAAGCCTATCTGACGGGTGATCTTGGTATCTGATAATAAGATTACTTAACTGACTATAAAATTGAGATCAAGCCTATCTGGCTGGTGATCTCTAGATCTGATAATGAATAACTTTATATGGGACCAAGCCTATTTGACGAGTGGTCCATGAATCAATGAAAATATTTGAGTTCCTCACTGAGATAGATGACTGTATTTGGTAGTCTTGATTTCTAAAGATTGATACTGAAACTATAACTGTGGGAAATAGTCACTTAACCGACATGTCCCAAATCTCAACTGGTGGGGTCCAACCATAATCCCAGCTGAAAGGGTGCCAATACGTTGCAACGGGTAAAGACCTCTCTGGTCAAGACTATCTGACAGGTGACCCTCGCAGAAAGTCAAGCCTAAGGCAATATAATATTGAAGCCTATCTGACGGGTGACAGCTTTTCCTGATGGGTGACACCTACATCCTACGCTGGCTAGGCGGTTTTGGAGTTCAGGGATTGTTTTTAGTGACTCTTCCTCTCTGATGGGAAGCTGCCATCCCTGCTCTCACTCAGTGCTAGCTCCTACTCCTAACTTAACGACTCTGAACTGATTCTTAACTGAACATAAACTAAGCTGAATATGATACTGATCATGTTTCTCAAATGATCTGTCTGAGTTAAGCTGAATTTACTTGGTTCCATATCTGACGAAATACTGCTGAATCTCATTATCTGACTAAATGACACTGAGCTTTGAATAGATTACTCAGTTACTATAGAGGTCAAAGCAAAACACTTGAATACTACTAGATCTGAGCTGAGTACAGAACTGAGTCTACATTACTAGCGATACTGAGACTACGAAGATTACTTTGATTATTTAAGTTCTGTAACTATCTGAGAGTATAAAGTTCTATAAATCAATGAGTTCTGAGAATCGTAGCTTGACTGAGATTATCGTAAAAACTCATATGGGCTCTAGACTACAGCTAAATTGTTGGGTATAAATACCCCCAAGACTCGATAACATAAAAGTAAAACATAACCATTCTTGAATAATCAAGTCCATGGACAATCATTCACCATCACAATCACTAAGGCATCACTTCAAGCATTTAGGAATCCTAAACATGTAATAACATAGGGGTACATGCTATTGGATCACACTCCATTCAATAAGGCCTTGCATCAAGCACTTCAGACATATTTAAGTCTTGGCATGTACCAGAGAACACATAATTGGGGAACTTCATGCTATCATGTTACACTTCATTCATCAAAAACTTAGCATGTATTAAAGCCTTAACATGTATCAAAGAGCACATAATTGGGAAATTTTATGCTATCATTCCACAATTCATTCACTAAGGCTTTTCAAAAAATACTTGGCATGCATGGGCTTACACACAATTGGGTATTTCTAGTCAACATGCTATAATGGATCTAATTCCTTCACATAATCATTTTATCAAGCATATGGGGAGTATCCTTTGCTTATTCAAAAATTTCTACACTTAATTGACATGAACAGACATGAACACACCACTTAACAAGCAACTTGAAGAGGGTTTATCATGAACATCACGTGAATACCACATACTAGGGTCAAAGCTTGAAAACCTTGTAAACAAACATGAATCAAAACTCAATAATAGCATGAATATCAATTTCAACTCACATGAATCATGAAAAATCATAAACATAAAAGCTTTGAAATTTAGAAAAGGGTTCTTGAGCTTCTTGGATGAAAGGGACCCAAGAATCAATATCTACATACCTTAGAGAAACTCTTTCTTGAAAGCCCTTGGAGAGATTCTTGATTCTTGATTTCTCTTAAAGAAGAATGAAGGGTTTTGATTTTGTAGAAACCCTAGCTCTTGTTCTTGAAAAACTTTGAGAGAAACTAGTATTTTTAGGTTAAAATGAGGCCAAATCCTTGTTAAGGAGTATATATAGCGGTAGAAATATGACCCCTTTCGCCTCTGGAATTAAACTAAAAAATCCTGATTTTACATACTGGCGCGACCCGCCATAATCATGCCAGCTCACTAGAAATTGGACAATTGGGAAACTGCTTGATGGCGCGACGTAGCGGAAATCACATTGCCACCTTGGTTACGAACTAGAAAGGAAATGCGATACGGTGGAATCGCATTGGTGTACTGGAAATTAATAACTCTGAAATTAAGCCTTGGAGTGACGTTTCATAATTGTGGATGCTCACTAGATTTTGACGATTGCCATTTTGGTTGGCTCTGCGATGCGCTAAAGTGCCAGGTGGTCCACTGTCTTACTAAAATAGCTCTAACTCTTTTCTCTAACTCTACACGGTTCAAAATACTTCTCACTTGGGAAGGCACTTCTCAACCTTTTATAGCTGGATTAACACTTTATTGAACACACTCTAAGGCTCAGACTATGAGAGAATTTTGCGGGGGTCTTACATTGTGTGGGAAAGCCATGGTTTTTTCCTTCTTGGGTTTCCATGTAAATATCATGTGTTTTTACTTTCCTTCATTGCCTTTGTTTTTTAAGCACCTCATAGTTGCTTTACTGTTCTAATGCTTGAGACTGACTTTGAGGGACCTGGTCCCTCACTGTGTGGCGTAACCCCAAGGGTTCCAATAATTACACATATATTCATAACACAGCTCACAAATTTTTTTTGGAAGGGTATTATTTTTTTTTCAAAAACATACAAACAAAACATTTTGATTG
>NC_061111.1:104739079-104759995 GCF_002878395.1 Capsicum annuum | reverse complement strand
GGGTATTATTTTTTTTTCAAAAACATACAAACAAAACATTTTGATTGCACTTGGGTTCCTTATGTTTCTTCTAATTAAATAGATAACACATAACACGTACCATGAAACAACAAAGTACCTAAAACATGTCAGCTCTACTATGATAGCATACCCTTGGAAAAAGAGACATGACAAAAAAAGGTCTGGGTGGTTGTTATATCCCCATCTTCAACTTAGCTAATGCACTGTCCTTAGTTTTACTAGAAAATAACAAATAAAAGCGTATAGGAACATACCTCGGAACCACTTTAGTAAACCACTCTATGAAAGGCATCATCCTAGCCTTTATTCTTGCCTCAACTGCCTCCAATTTAGTCCATACCCATGGTCAGATATGAGCAAATAATATAGCCAACTGAGTGTCATTATGTGTTTGGCAATCACTAAAATCCTACTATTGATCCACCAAATACTGTAGGAACTCTTGGGACACAGTAACTATGAGTGAAATTGGCAGGCTAGGGGGCCATATTAAAGTAAAAATTGAATCTGAAGTGCCCGTAGCCCCCACTTCCTACCATAGATAAAGTCTCTACCCTCTGGCTACCAATATTAACATCTCTACCCAATGCCAGCCTCTTAACTTTTAAATGGGAGAGAAAGAGTTTAAATTTGAGTGGGAAGTTCTAACTGAAGCATTTATGGGCTAAGGGGTTGTATTTTAGGGTTTAACTACATGGGTGAGCTGGTTTGAGCGGGTCACATAGACCTGACCCAAACTTTTGCCATTTTGGCCCATTGTTTTAGACCCTACCTACGATCCATAGGTAGGGTACGTAGGTTGACTTCTGTAGCCTTTTATTTTGTTTTGATTCAACTGGCCCAACCTATATGTTCATATGTTGTACCTACGGGTCGAAGGTAGGGTTCATATGTTAATGTTTAGAGACCCACAATTTTCTTCTGATTCCCACGACTCAACTTACATGTCATGGGTTGGACCTACTACACCATAGGTTGAGTCGTAGGTCCACACACCTGGACTTGTCTGAAAATTTTAAATTTTTACCATTCTTTAAGTCATTCTCCATGATTGATACGTTACAAACAATAACAAAGTAAACACTAAAACCTTGGGTTGCCTTCCAAGCAACTCTTGATTAAACCGTGAGACATGACAAGGCTATGTTAGGTACTTAGACTTCACAAAGAAGCATATGGGTTGTATTTCATGCAATGCATGATTTAAAATGCGACATGACTCAACTCCCTTGGTTACTCAGACTTTACTAAGGATAACATTCTTACACACCTTAAACTCCTCCATTCTGCCAAAGTAATGCGTAACACGATGCCCCTTCACCTTGAATGGGGTATTTCCATCTTGCTTTAGATTAATTTCACCATGTGGAGATACTCTTACTATAGTGAATGGTCACGACCACCTAGATTTCAACTTTCTAGAAAATAAGTGAAGCCTCAAATTATACAATAAGACCATATCACCTGGTTAGAATTCCCTTTTCATAATTTTTTTATCGTAGTACAATTTCATCTTATCCTTATACAAGGCTGAAATTTCATAAGCAAGGAGGAAAAAATAATCTAACACACTCATCTTATCCAATCACAAGTGCACGACATCACTCCACTCAAAACTTAGCTTCTTCAATGCCCATAGTCCCTTGTGTTCAAGTTCAACCTGCAAGTGGAATTCCTTGTCGTACATAAGCTTATAAGTGAGGAACCTATGGGATTTTTCTAAGTTGTGTGGTAGGCCCAAATTGCATTATCTAACATTCTCCACTAGTCAGTTTGATTGGTATCCTAATCTTCACCAAAATGGACTTGATTTCCCGATTAGAGACCATAACTTGCCCATTTGTCCGTGGATGGTAAGGTGTTTCCATCTTATGTTTCATTTTTCAAGTAGGCCTTTGAATAGATGATTGTAAAAATTGGATACACTATCACTGATGATAGCTTGTAGAGTATAATTTTCTATAAAAATTTTGTGACACTTTGACCTTCATTATTCGGAAGCATAACAACTTCCACCTACTTAGACACATAGTCGACTGCCAATAGGCTATACTTCATACTATATCAACACATGAATGGAACCATGATATCAATACCCCACACATCAAATAGCTCAAGCTCAAAAATAGGTGTCATGGGAAGCTTATGCTTGCATGAGATATTGCCCTACCTTAGGCATTGGTCACAGGCTCAAGCATAGTCATGTGCATCCTTATAGATCATCGACCAATAGTAACCACATTGTAGGATCTTGTGGGCTGTATAAGTACCTCCATAGTGACCCCCAATTGGAGAAGAATGACAGGCCTACAAAATACTCATCATCTTAGGTGTAGTTATACATATCCAAATCACACCATTTGCACACACCCGAAATAAGTAAGGAGGCTCATCCCCAAAAAACTTCTGTACCTCATCATAAATCATTTTTTCTGCTGCAACAACATGTTTTTTTGGATGATATCACTTGATAAATAATTGGCAAAGACAACAATCCAAGGAACTAAGCCTTGTGATGCTACCAAGCCGCACTCATTTGGAAAAGTATCATCAGTATCAAGATCATTCACTAATTTAAGCATCTTCTTCTCTTCTAGGTGGGGTAGATAGTCTGCAACCTAATTTTCAATGCCCTTTTGGTTCTTCACCTCAAAGTCAAACTTTTGCAGCAATAGTTTCCATCGAGTCAATCTAGGCTTAACTTCTTTCTTCATTATAAGGTACCTAAGAGCCATATGGTTAGTGTGCATAGTAACATTAGTACCAATGAAATAGGATCGTAACTTCTCAATAACAAACATCACAAAAAACAACTCCTTTTTTGTAACCATGTATGCGAGGTTGAGTGCTTTGCTTAAATAATAAATAGGATGAAGTATTTTCACGTATTTTTGTCCTAGGACAACTCCTAAGGCCACACACTAGCATCATACATCATCATAAATAGAAAGGTCCAATCTGGAGACACAGTGATAGAAGGAAAAATCAACCTCTCTTTAAGGCACTCAAAAGCCTTGAGACAAGCATCATAAAAAATAAACTTCACCTCCTTCTATAACAACTTGCACAATGGATTTTTAATCTTAGAAAAGTCCTTGATAAACCACCTATTAAAGCTTGCATGACCCAAGAAAATCCTAATACCTTTCACCAAAATCAGTGGAGATAATTTTTTAATCACCTCAATCTTAGCCCTATCAACCTCTATCCCCTTTTTTGAAATTTTGTGCCTAAGAATGATATCCACTTTTACCATGAAGTAATATTTCTCCCAATTTAGAACCGGTTTACACTGCTCACATCTCTGAAGTGCAGTATCCAAGTAAGATAAATAGTCATCAAACAAGTCACCCATAATAGAGACATCATCCATGAAGACCTCGATAGTATCTTTCACTATATAAGCAATGATAGACCTCATGCAACATTGAAAAGTTATAGGAGTATTACAAAGATCAAAAGGCATTTTATGGAATACGAATGTTCCATATGGACATGTGAAAATGGTTTTCTCTTGGTCCTTAAGGGAAATAGAAATATGATTATACACCGCATAACCATTAAGAAAATAATACCATCCTCTACATATAAAATGGTCTAATATCTGGTCTATGAATGGCATAGAAAAGTGATCCTTATACAT
The DNA here is from genome assembly GCF_002878395.1 of Capsicum annuum. Lineage (NCBI taxonomy): Eukaryota > Viridiplantae > Streptophyta > Magnoliopsida > Solanales > Solanaceae > Capsicum > Capsicum annuum. The sequence continues at coordinate 104,756,331 of NC_061111.1, read as the reverse complement.
CCTAGTATTTAGCTTTTAATAATTCATACAAACTCTCTATCCCACTATTGGGAACTAACTTGTTCTTCCCATTGGGGAACACAGTGATCCCACCCTTCTTTGACACATATTGAACTGGGCTCACTCACTTGCTGCCAGTAATAGGGTAAACCATACCTATATCTAACCACATGATGATCTCCTTCTTTATCACCTCTTGTATAGGTGGATTCAAATGACATTGGGCTCAATGTTAGGCACACACTCCAATTCAAGATGAATCTTATGAGTGTAAATTTTAGGTAAAATCTTGATAATATCTATAATAGTCCAACAAATGGCCTGTTAAATTTGTACAATACTGAAATTAAGGCCTCAACTTATGTATCAAATATATTTGCAACAATGATAACTAGTAAGGTATTATTGTCTCCAAGAATGTATAATGCAAATGAGAGGGGAGGGTTTTCGATTCCAAACTGGTAGCTCCTCAATAAATGGTTGAGTTGGCGGGGTTGCTCTATTCTTCAAATCAAGGTCCAAATTATTTGGCATATATGAATAAAAACCTCTACCAATAAATGTACTCAACATCAAATCACACACATTTATACCATCACTATTCAAATTCATGATTACTACCGGCAATGCCTCAATGCCTCATAAGTCTCTCCTCAATGGGAGAAAATATCTTCATCTATAGGGTCTATCATAGAAACTACCTGTATGTCTTTTGAGTTCATCATCGACTGACACATATTAAAAGTGATCTATTCATTATCAATCTATTATTTCATCTATCCCATCTCCATGTCAACCAATATCCTATCCATGGTAAGGAAGGGCCTTTCTAAGATGATACAGATTCTAAATTCTATCTCACAGTTGAGAATAATAAAGTTAGCTAGGAATATGAATGAATCTACCTTCACCAAAACATTACACAATATACCAACTTACTTCATATAGTATGATTTACCATCAATAGTTTTATTGAGGTCAGCTTAGGTAACCCCAACTCAACTACTTGTATAGAACTTGGGGCATTAGGTTGATACTAGCTCCCAAATCACATACTGCTCATGCATAATTTATGGACCCAATATTGTGCAAGGAATAGTGAAAGCTTTGGGATCTTCTTTTTTATCAATGAAAGATCGTGAGGTAATAGAACTGTAGTGGTGCACATTATCAGTGTGCTCAAAATTCACTGTCTGCTTCTAAATCACTAAATCCTTCATGAACTTTGCATAGCCAGTCATTTGCTCCAATGCTTCAACTATAGAGATATTCATAGATAGTTTCTTCAATATCGACATAAATTATTGATATTTCCTTTCTTTTGCATTCTTCTTTAATCTTTGAGAAAAAGGTGGAAGAGGTCATGGAATGGATTTTAAAACTGGTTTGAACTTCTTACTCTTTCCTTTATCATTATCGTCTAGTTTCTCTACACCGGTAAATTTCTGTGATGTCTTACCATCAGTTGCCAACTTCTTAGTTTTAGCTTTAGTTCATCATCAATATATATATTACATTCCTTACCTGATCAATCACAAGCATAGGACAATTAATAGTATCCATATCACTCCATGTGGTGATATCTAGGAAATGAATGTTGTTCTTTAAATTTTGAATGGTATTGCTCGGAAGAGTGTCTGATTGGCACCAATTTAATATACTTGACATTTGCCCAAACTACTTCTCAAGCTACTTAATCGCGGTAGCATGAGATTCTACTTTTTCATTCAATCATGATAAATCTATCTTAATCTCCTTAAGGTAACTATCCTAGCTCTATGAAACCTTCACAAGATTAGCTAGCAATGCTTCCATTCTAGAGTCAGTATCATGATTCCTTGGTGGAAAATAAAGACAAATCTTCTTCCTAAAATCATCCTTTCTCTTTCAGTCACTATCATATTCTCTACATCTGTCACTATTCCTATCTCGATAGAAGTTTAATTATTGACTTATTTTCCTTGAGTTCTAAGTGTTTTGATTACACCCTTGGTCCTTTGATGTGTGAGCAGATGCTAACACATTTAAGGCATTTAACTGAGAAAAATTGCAAAGTCTTAAGAAACTTTTGCCATTTTTAATTGTTTTATCTTTCATTTTGCAGTAGAAGTTAAGATGCAAGACAACCAATAATGATAAAAGTAAAAGAGTTGAAATCTGAAGCAAATAGAAGAGAAGTGTGGATGATGACATTCCTGATAAGTCATCAACACTATGATAAGTTCTCAGCTTCATCATCAGCCTTAAACAGAGAATGGGATTCAGCTAGAAGAAGTGACGACGAAATGTGGTAAGCCATCAAGATCGTCGTTAGCCTAAGGCAAAACATGAGAGCTAAAGTAAATCATCGATGACATCTGTGATAATTCATCAAATATCTGATAAGCCATCATGGATCATCGTCATCCTAAGGTAGCGAATGTCAAAAGAAAAAAGGAGATGACAACATCTGTGATAAATGGTCAGACTCCTAATAAGGCATCACAAAATGTCATCACCTATCTGAGAAATTACTGTACTCTGTGATTTTGTTTTCATAATTAGGATGAAGTATTTAAAGCATATGTTAAGGTTTTCTAATTATAAAAGGGGGATGAAAATATCAAGAGGCGGAACATATCGGCTGGTACTTGACATTCTGGACTTGAACTTCATGTGTTTGCTCTCTAGTGTTTGATATAAGTTTACAATAAACTTTGAAGAGATTAATCATCAATATTTTGGGTTTTCTACTTTGATCTAATATGAGAAACACTCATTGCTATTCATCTTTCTGTAAGTTCATCTTTCAAATTATGAATTCAACTTGTTGTATCGATTATTACATTATGAGTGGCTAAATCCCTTTAATCTAAATTATTAGGATATATAGGTTAGGTCTTGGTAAGTTGCTAAGTTTTTAAGATTCTAAAGGTAATAGGACTCCTTGATAAATCTGAGGTTTTAATTATTGTCTATTGGTTGCAAACGATAGATAGTACCTGCTTTGATTTGCTTGAGATAAGAAATCAACTACAGTAGGAAGTGAATTATTGATAGGGACTCGGAAGCTACCAACCTTTCATTTAATAATTGATACTGTGCCAAGTTTAATTAACCTGAGGTGAAGTCTGGTTAGTGAATATAAATTCTCTAAGTCTGAGAGGATTAGGTAATTAAATGCTTAAGTAGGTCGAGAGACATTTAGGCATAACTTTGATAAAGACACTCTGTGGTTCCTACCTATCATGAGAATATTGAAACTATTATCATCTGTCAAGTACCAAAACCCATAGTGAACATAATTATGGTTTTCCATAAACTCTTGATTACAAACCTAGAAACTAAAGTGACCAAAAATTATTTTCTAATCTCCAAAACCCCTATTTTTTCTTTTCGTGTCAGTTGTTTGAATTTAACTTGTAGCTTTAGTTTCAAATAATTTTAATTGCCACTCACATTGTTCCCTGTAGATTTGACCCCGACTCCAAAGTTGGGTAAATATATTGACAACGATCGCCTTGCATTAAATTGACGTGTAAGTTGAGCGTTATAAAAATTGGCGCCGTTGTTGGGGAATAATTTGGCATATTGAGTTGGTTTGGAATTTTAGCTTACTTTCTTGAATTCAAACTTGTAAATATTTTTTAGTTTATTTTTTTAATTTTTATTTCCTTTTATTTTTATCTTTTCTCAAATCTTTTTAAGATGTCATTCTGGATAGATAGTTTTTTGAGTGATGATGATTCTTGTTATTATTGTGGGGGACCATATTTTGAGGCTTGCTGTCCAGATTTACCTGGAAGTGAAAGGATAAGACCTTCACAATATGATATGGATACTGTCCTACTTACTGTAACTTGGTGTTTGGATTGTGGTCAAAGTGATCATACTGAAGATATGTGTGCTATCATGATTCAAGCAAACAAATTGATGAAACGAATCTTAGAGAATCAAGAATAGCTGTGGGTAAAGCTAAAAGAGTTACTTCTCCTACCATGTTTACAGTGGCTAAACAAAGAAAAATATGAGGGGGACACTAGCCAATTTGAGGAGAAAACTCAAGAATCACAACGACTCGCTTCTCATCTTAATCTTGAGACTGACATTGAGAAGGTGAATAAAAGTGAGTGTGTAGTAGATAGTGTAAATTTTGAAGTAGGATTGATTGGTCCTCATTCAAAGCACTTTTCTACATTAGGTTTATATGATATCTTGTATGTGGAATCATTTAAAATAGTAGACTAGTGTGAATTTGAGGAACAAGAATCCTATATTCTTGATTTTACATTAGACAAGCAACATAAAAACACATCTCACTTTAAGGCCGAGTGGTTTACCACCCTCAATCCATTACTCGACTTCTTAATTTTTGTACCACCCTCTACGATCGAGGCAAAAAGATAGACTCTAAGTTGGGGGTGAAATTCATATCCTCAAGGTGGAGAGATAAGGGATGAAGCACTTTTAAGGTATCTTGATGAATTTTGAGTAGTCAAGATAACCTAGTCGTTCCGCAACATTAAATCAGGCGCTGCTTGGGAGGCAACCCAAGGTATTTTGTTGTTTGTATTCGTATTATGTGATTGACATTAGATCTTTGCACCTATGGTGCCACAGGTATGTTTCTAACTCTCTTGTTTGGGTTTGACACATTGGGGACATTGCCTGATTTTAAGTTGAGGGTGGGGCAACTTATGGGTGATGATATCCTCTTAGGGTTTTTGTTGCCGTTCCTCTTTTCCCCGGAGTCTTATTCCTAGCAGGGCCAACTTGTTTAGGCATATTGTGATTTATTGTTAAATATTGTAGTTGACTCGGAGAAATACAAGTACCTTAGGAAGTAAACATGTTTTTGTTGATTTTTCAATGCCTCTCCAATGATCTATTTTATAACTCTATGATATACATTTATGAGTGACCACTGTGCATATTGTTATGGTATTAGTACTAGTGACATGATAACCATTGCTAAACAATTGCATGAACCAAATGGGTAGTAGCTTGTGATGTACCTTTGTGCCATATGTGTGTGAGATATTACCTAGTTCCCATTGTGTGTTAAATCCAGAACTTGCCCCGTTGGTCTTACCTTGGTTGTAGGATAGCAGTTAAGAGAGGATCATAGACCGTTGTTTATATTATCCCACTTTAGCCTAAATGACCTTCCCTATATGCATAATATCACTTGATCCCTATTTTGAGCCTGAATAGACTATTTCTTTTTATGATACCAATCATCATCCCATTTTTATATCATAATAAACTTGTTTTGGCCCTGGTCCTCCTTGGACACTGTCCATCTTGACTTAGGTAAATGGCCCAAGTTGAGGGTGGCTATCATAGGGGTGTGTGATGTAAAATGAGTATGAAGAAAGGTAGAGCAAAAGAAAAGAATAAAAATTTGGGTGCAGTCGAAAAGAGTAAGAAAAAAAAGTTGCAAAAAAGAAGAAGTGATTGTAGAAAAGAACCGCACCCATCCTGAATAAGTGTGATCAAGAAAAGAGAAGAATAGAAAAAGGCTAATGAGTGAAACCCCAAAATCTAGTGTAGTGTCAAGGAGGCTTAGTCACTTTAAATATCATCGAGTATCATACCAGTCTCTATCCTACATTACAAGCCAAAGAGAAGACCTATAGTGATCCTAGCTGACCTGTCTGGAAATCTTGATAATGAAAATAGGGGCAAGTCTATGGTATTAGGCATACATTGATTGGAAATTCATTCTAAGAGTGAGTGTCTGGTGATTGTCCCTATGGTTACATATGTAATGTCTGATATAAGTGAAGTGGGACTTCTTTGTTGTAAGGGCACATTGGTTATTTTGCTAGTTGCTAACTTGTTTGGATAGTGTAATCTTGGTACATGCATGGTTGTTGTTATTGAATTAATTCCATAGCTTGATTCCCTTGTGTCATATTATTGATCTTCACTGATATGCACAGTTGGGTTTAAAGTGATTGAAAATGGACAGGGTAATATGTTTTGAGCTAAACTTGATAATCAACTATCATAGGTATCTTATGTGTCTCTTGGTTAAGCATCATAGTATTGTGTTTTAGTTGCTTGAGGACAAACAATTATTTTAAGTTGAGGGTGTTGATGTGTGAGCAGATGCTAACATATTTAAGGCTTTTAACTAAGAATAATTGTAAAGTCTTAAGGAACTTTTGTTATTTTTGATTGTTTTATCTTTGATTTTACAGTAGAAGTTAAGATGCAAGAGAACCAGCAATGACAGAAGTAAAAGAGTTGAAATCTGAATCAAATAGAAGAGAAGTGTGGTTGACGACATTCCTGATAAGTCTTCAGCACTCAGATAAGTTATCAGCTTTATTGTCAGCCTTAAACAGAGAATGGGATTCAGCTGGAAGAAGTGATGAAGATATGTGATAAGCCGTCAGAGTTGTGATAACCCATCAAGATCATCGTTAGCCTAAGGTAGAACATGAGAGCTGAAGTAAATCATCGTCGACATTTGTGATAAGTCGTCAAATATCTGATAAGCCATCATACTTCATCGTCAGCCTAAGGCAACAAATGTCAAATATGAAGAGGAGCTGACGACGTCTGTGATAAGTGGTCAGACTCCTGATAAGGCATCACAAAATATTGTCACCTGTTCGAGAATTTACTGAACTCTATAATTTTGTATCCATAATTAGGATAAAGTATTTAAAACATATGTTAGGGTTTTCTAATTATAAAAGGGGGCTGAACATATCGGGAGGCGGAACATATCGGCTGGTTCTTGACATTCTGGACTTGAAATTCACGTGTTTGCTCTATAGTTTTTGATACAAGTTTACAATTAACTTTAAAGAGATTTATCATCAATATTTTAGGATTTCTACTTTGTTCTAATCGGAGAAACACTCGTTGCTATTCATCTTGCTGTAAGTTCAACTTTCAAATTATGAATTCAATTTGTTATATTGATTATAATATTATGAAAGGCTAAATCCCTTTAACCTGAATTATGGGATCTATGGGTTAGGTCTTGGTAAGTTGCTAAGTATTCAAAAGTCTAAAGGGAATAGGACTCCTTGATAATTTCGAGGTTTTAATTATTGTCTATTGGTTGCAAATGATAGATAACACCTTCTTTAATTTGCTTGAGATAAGAAGTCAACTATAGCAGGAAGTGAATTATTGATAGGGACTTGGAAGCTACCAACCTTCCATTTAATAATTGACGCTATGACAAGGTTAATTAACCTGAGGTGAAGTCTAGTCAGTGAATATAAATTCCCTAAGTCCGAGAGGATTAGGTAATTAAATGCTTAAGCAGGTCGAGAGACATTTAGGCATAACTTCGATAAAGACAATCTGTTGTTCCTACCTATCATGAGAATGTTGAATTACTATTAGCATTTGTCAAGTACCAAAACTCATAGTGAACATAATTATGGTTTTCCATAAACTCTTGATTACAAACACTGAAACTAAAGTGACCAATAATTATTTCCTAATCTCCAAAACCCCCATTCTGTCTTTTTGTGCCAGTTGTTTGAATTTAACTTATAGTTTTAGTTTCAAATGAGTTTAATTTCCACTCACATTGTTCCCTGTGGTTTTGACCCTGACTTTAAAGTTTGGTAAATATATTGACGATGAACGCCTTGCACTAAATTGACATGTAAGTTGAGTGTTATCATCCTTGGATTAAAAACTCTCTATCTCTCTATCTCTGTAGTTTAGTTTCTCCTCAAAATCAGACTCATCATGTCTAAAAGATTTACCTTATGCTCCTACTACATTTACCTTTTCTTCTATGATAAGTGCAAATTACAGGGTGAGGAATCCATTCTCAATTATCAAACCTTCTATCTCTTCAATTACTATCTCATATAAGTTTCTCTACTCACTTGAATTACCAATTGCATAAGTACCGACTAACTTGTCTTCCTCAAAAGTATGCAACCCTTGGTTGGTTTTAGTAATTTTATATAAGATCTCTGCAGTTTGATCCCATCACAAACTCATGAACACTCCACTTGTAATAGTATTAACCATAACCTTGGTATTAATATTTAAGGTTCTATAGAATATCCCCAATAAGTTTCTCTCAGAGATTTTATGATTTAGGACGTTCATAAATTTCTTGCTGAACTTAAATAATGTCTCAAATTATGCCTCTAAATATAACTATATAAAATTATAAATCTTATTATTCAAATAAAAAATTCTAGAGGGTGGGAAAATCCTGTCCAATAATAGTGTCCTCAACTCATTCTAAGTTGTAATAGACCAATGGGGCAACTCTTCTAAACATAACATTGCTTCACCTATAAGAGAGAATGAGAATAAACTAAGTTATAGAGCTTCCTGACTTAACTCCGATAGATTGTATGAAGCGTAAATTCCAACAAAGTTCATAATATGAAAGTTTGCACCATTAGTGGGCAAACTAACAACACCTCCTTTAAATTAAGCAAATGGATAATTGCACCTGTAATGTCAAATTTTATTCCTTGGGGAAGCTTTACGGAAATGATAACTCCTATCTTAATTGGTTTAAGATACCCCAAGTCTTCTTCTAGATCAACATAAACTAGCAAGTACTAATAAGCGAGAGGTTAAACTCTATCTCTGTTGAGCATTATTTGATGATTTTTCTCTTTTTGACTAGCCCTTTTTAGCATATTGGGAAGGTGTCAATATCACATATTTTTTGGCTATTAACCAGGTATTGATTTGCTCAAGTGTTTCTTAAATACCATATATAGGTAGCCAATTCAATGAGGCTGGGTCATCATGAACCCTTTTGTGCCAGGCTCCATGCTCTTACACTTCATTTTTCTTTATTTTATGATTCTATTCTAACTTCCATTCAAATTCAAGATCAAATAGAATCAGGGGATTGCCTTGACTTTGAGTACTGGCCATACAACAATGTGTGCCCTAAAAATAGTATAAAACCAAAAATCAATAAACAAAACCAATAAATTAATCACCCTTAATTAATCAATCTGTAACCGTATTCCTTGATAACAAAGCTAAAATTTTATGTCACCTAAATTACACCTCCTAGAAAGTATAAAGTGGTCACTTGTCAAATATAAAACCTAACAAGGTTGGGGTCAATCAAATAAGGAATAGGTCAAGAATCTATCATGAGCTTGCTGATGTAATTGGAAATTATAGAAAGTAAATAGAGTATTTTGTAATAGTAAGAGTAAAGTAAATATGCTAGGTAATTAGGGTTTTTATCACTATGAGCTGATCATTAGGACTGTGTTCCCCTGACTTCATAACTCTTTAGACTTATCATACTCGTCAGACTATCTAAGTGCCTTACATGCAAAATCTAAAAAGATTTGTATCACCTAACTATCTCTCAAACTTGGTTTGGGTAAATTCACTCATCTCCTCTTGGTCTCAGAGTGTCTCATTACTAGCTCTTGTTCTAGATTTCAGATTAACTATCTCCTCTTGGTCTCAAGTTAAATAGAAAAAGGTTAATAGCTTTAAATTACTGATGTAATTTAATTTTCCTAATATCTACCTCCCTGTCAAGAAAGTATCGAATACAGGAGAGTTCCTAAAGCAATCAAAATAAAAGAAATCCCAATCATACAAGAACACCAATTTAGAATGACTTTCCACTTTCTTTACTTTGATAATCCATCAGGGTTCCCACAACCCTAGTAGTGGGGTTTAGTTGCTCATGATTATAATAATATAAGAAAGTTCCTAAAATTTGAAATCATTAATCCATTAGGGTTCCCACAACCCTAGTTTACTAAGGTGTAGTCCTTGTGACCCAACACCAGAAGCCGCATTTGCCAATGTAGGAAGGTCTTTGTCATAATAAATAGATGATCGTTGTATGCTTGCTTCATACAATAGTATTACAATTTATGTTTATATTATGATTGGTGAAATACATTGTCTCAATCTATGAAAAAAATATTGATTGAGGCCCATATTTAAGTAATACTGGATCCGTATAGCTGGTGGGTTACTAGATGCTAATGTAAACTACATAGTTCAGAAGTAAGGTTTTCAAGTGATTATATTTCTTTTACATTTTCAGTCACATTCTTCTTATTTCTCTATGACTATTATATTATTAGTTTTTTAAATTACTTCTTCCCTTTTTTGCAGGTTGCATGCCAGTACTCATCATACTGACTATCCCTGGATGTTACATTTTCTCATGATGTAGGTTCCAAATTGTTTCCTCTTGATCCTGACCAACTTTGGTATTTATTTAGCACAGTATCTAGAAAGTGGTGAGTCTATCTTTTGGAAGATATTCTCTTTCAGTTCGACTTAGGTTATCCTATTTTATGGCATTTCTGGGGCCATATCTCAGCTTAGTATTTTCTATTCATAATGTTAGAGGCTTCATAGCCTGAGCTGGACTGATTTTTTTTCTTTATGTCTTATTTCAATACTTGAGTATGAATTGTCATTTAAATTAAACTTTATATTTATGGGCCTAATTCCATACCTTATTTATGACTATGTTGATTATGTTATGCTATGGGGTCTTTTTGGGCCTTCAATGGTCTAGGATAGAAGTCATGGCTAAGTTTAGGCTTAAGTCATATGTCTATTATTCAAACTTAATTTAGGCAAATTTTGATAAGCCAGGGAAAACCTCAATCCTGAGTCTAGGAAAATCCTATTAGGTAGGGTAAACCTCAATGAGGACGTTGATTCCACAAGAGGGGTTATTGTAATACCCTAACTTATGATAAAGAGTCCTATATTCTCAAAATACAAAAGAGATGTTGGGTATTTAAGTAAACATTCCTTTCACTCTAGTGGCAGATTTTAAAGCCGTGCAGGTCTAGGCCCAGAGAGGAAAATATCACAAGCGTGCTGGGCCATTACAAATTCTATCAAAGCCACTCCTGTGTCTTATTGATATGGGACAAAGTTCAAACTAAGTTTACGTAAATCCTAGGAAAAGGGTAGGGAAATCCTCATTCCTACTTCTAGGCAAATCCCATTCGGTGGGACATGGGGATGTTGAGTCCATAAAAGGTGTCTATGTAACACCTTAAATTATGAAACACCCTAATTTTGATCCTTAGAAAATTTCTAAAGGTTGACCTTTTAGACATTAACGACTTAAGTGTACTGTATGATATGGGTATGACTTAGTTGCCCAAGTCGTATGATGATTAGTATAGTTTGGGTGGTTTCTATTCGAGGTATGACTGGACATCATAAGAGTCGTATGGAGATAGTATGAGTAGTATAGTCCAATTCGTATGTTGTCCAATGTTCAACCCCTTTAATTCTATCTTGGATATAGTTTGGGGGTACCAGTCGTATGGTATGGGTATGACTTAGGCAAGGGGAGTCATATGATAGACATGGTGTGATGTCCAACATTCTGTTTAGGGTACGAGTGGTGGGTACCACTCGTACGTTGTGTGTATGAGCCAAGGGGAGGAGTCTACCCTCTGTGGTAATTTTTACAACTTAAGCTAAGGGTATTTTGAACATTTCTCCAGATAACTTCTTTGGACCCCATGACTTAAAACTCTATTGGGACTTTATTTACCCTATTATTCTTAATTAAAAACATCTTAAACACTCTCAAATCACTCTCAAGCTTCTGGTTCAAAAAGAGGATAGGGTTTCATCAAGGTGATTCAATTAGGAGCTTCTAAGATCAAATATCTCCATATTCTTTAGTATCTAAGGCATGTTACTTCTCCCTCATTGCAAGTTCAACACAAAAATCATGTTTTCATGGATGATTTTCTATGATTTTAATATTGTATTATTTAAGTTTTGAAATATGTGTTGGGGGTTTTTGTTAATAATGGTTGGACAATGTTTTCCCATGGTTTACTTATGTTTTTTCATGTTAAATTTATGGTTTGGACATGTGGTTGCATGGGAATAGTCAATTGGTAATTGGTTTTCATTTTGGAAACTATATGCCCTCAATATGTTTGATAAAATGTCTATGAGAATGGTTTTGTTACATAGTTGAACTTTCATTGAAAACTTTGCATTGCATAATATGGTAAGGGAACTTAAAGTTGGTTTGGATGGTTTAAATGGTTAAATGGTAGGCCTTGATGGCCATGGTTTTGGTTTAAATGCAAACCTTATGGGGTACATGGGAATCCCTCGAGTAATTTTAATTGGTGAACTTATGGGGTACATAGGACTCCCCTAAGTATTGGCTAATGACATTTCTTGAAAGCTACAATCGATACGATGATACCACTTCATAATCCTTGGTTATTAATACATGGAATTGGCAGTTTGATTGTGTGCTATAGGTTTTAATTAGGCAATTATGGGGTTTTGTTATAGCGAACTGTGAAGATGTGAGTCCGATGGACAGATACTGGAAACACATATTTGCCGACATGTGGTTTGGTCATGGCGACCCTATACTTATGGGGTACACGGTAAACCCCCAAGTTATACTTTCATATATGTATCATGGAGAGTGAAGGTTACACGAGAATCCTTGACCCCTATGATATATATAGTTCATGCGGCTACATGCATTGGGGCTCGTTCAAAGGGTGACACTAGGCCCATATGACCAATGTGTAGTTTTAGGATGGTTAATCTGCACAAACCCAGGTTAAAGATTTTAAAATGCATGCTAAACTCCGTTCTCTTTCATGGCATGGATTATATATATATGAATGTGATTGCACATGGTTATTTACTTAATTTTAAATGTTGCCAATATTTTATCCTTACTCCTTAATGCATGCTAGCATTCACTCGCTAACCCGTGTTTTGGTGCTGTATTCCATGCAATGCAAGATCCGACCATACTACTTTTCCTGCTCATAGACTGATTCGGGGACAACTTGTGTAGGACTGAAGTGGGGAGCTTCTATACTCCTAAAGGCTCTATTTCATGTTATGGATTTCTCTACATACTTTTATTATTTCTTGGACATAGATTTTTTCTATGGTCAGGGGCATTTCCTGATAGGATATTGTTTGGCTTTTGGATAGAGGCTTTGGGTGAATTCTATGGGCATGGGAGGTGTCGGTATTGGTGTTATCCTTTGCATTGGTATGGTGTTAGTATTGGGGACGACACTGTTTAGATGTATTTTTTTTTAATTGTTCCATTCTATCTTGTTATATATATATATATGTTTGGAATTCATCCGACATAAGGTGCAGGGCAGTAATAGTTAGGGGTTATCGGTGGTTTTCAGTCCTGGGTGGGGCTTGAGGCACCTAACACGACTAGGCCCTGGTTTGACTTATGTCAGATTTGTATCAGAGCCGTTAACAAAGCCGTGTCAAATAGAGTCTCCTTTAGAAGTGTGTAGTGGGCCCAACTCAAAGGGAAAGGCTACAAGGTATTTAGGAATGTTTCTCTTTCTTGTGTTTTGTTTACAAGCTGTATAGTTTAAGGTCCTGAATTCTCGTTTAATTTTTGTTTGTTTACATTTCTGCTCGACGATATGATGCTCACAGAAACTCCTCTATTCCAATTGGGGATGATGTTAATGGGAAACACTATACGTATAGGGTCTAGACTTGGTTTTGGGTCCCATTTCTGATTGTTCTGGACTTTCATCGGTTCCCTCTAGTCCTCCCCAATCTCCCCAGACTTATATGATGAATGCTTAATTTTGTCAGTCTATCCATATGTTAGCTCAGTTGGTAAATTCTCAGGCCAAGTGTGGTATAGCTGCTACTCCATCTTTTGAGGTTACAAAGGTGGCCAGTTCATGAGGTTGTGTCCTCTGACATTTACTGGTGTTAAGGTGGAGGAGGATTCTTGGGGTTCTCTGGATAAGATGGAAAAGATCTTTTGAATTACGCATGCCATAAATATGGATGACTTAGAGTTTACAGCCTATCAGCTAAAGGACGTGGCATACCAATTGTACAAAGAATAGGATCATCGAGGGGTGACGGTGATGAGTCAGCTCTATAGGAGGATTTTTCTTGTGCTTTCCTGGACCGCATCTTTCCTAAGAAGTTGAGGGAAAAAAAGACAGAGGAATTTGTTAAGCTGAGACAAGGAAAGATGTTAGTCAAGGAGTATGCCTTACAGTTTTATTAGTTTTCTCCGTATGCTCCGGAGATGTTTTCCAATATGAGGGCTCAGATGAGGAAGTTTGCTTCTGGGTTGTCTAGAGGTTTGATAATAGAGAGTTAGGCTGCCTTGTTGATCAAGGAAATGGATATCTCCAGGTTGGTTGTGTATATGCAGCAAGTGGAGAAAGAGAATAAGAAGCAAGCTAAAATATGGGAGAGGCAGGGCAAAAAGTTTAGGTTCGCTGAGTAGGGTAGTAGCTTTAGAGTTGAGGGATGGGGAAAAATGGCAAAAGAAGTATTGGGGAAAATCTGGGTATTACTCGATGGTTAGTGTGCCCTACCCAAAGCTGAATGGTGCAGGAAATTCCAATTTTGCTACAACTTCAAGGCACAGGGTGCCCAATCTCATGCTAGTGTGGCTTAGTTAGCTCCATCATAACCTCCTTGAAGGCTCTATAGTCATTTTTATTTGGGATTTTGTGGTAAGAGAAGTGATAGGTGGTTCAACTATTGTCATCTAGGACACATACTTAGAAACTGTCCTGTTGGTAAGGATGATTTAGGGATTAATAAGGTTCTAGTTGCTTTATATTAGCTTCAGCATAAAATGGTGCACTATCTAGTTCCAGTACTGTCGAAATCATATTTATGCTCTCATTACTCGATAGGAGTCTGAGGCATCGCCTAATGTCATGACTGGTATGTTGAGACTCTTTTCTCATGATGTGTACTGTTTACTTGCTCTGGTGTCAACTCTCTCTTATGTGAGCATATTTATGTCTTGGCATTTTAGTTTTGGTCTTGACGTTATTTTGGATATTTTTTCTATTTTTACCCGGGTAGGTGACTCTGTAATTGCTAGACGAGTCTATAGGGGGTGTGTGGTATTTATTGGTTATAAAGAAACTTTGGTGGATCTATTTGAATTAGACATGATTGATTTTGATGTTATATTAAGGATGGGTTGGTTGCACTCATGCTATGCAACTCTAGATTATTGGACCCATAAGGTTTGTCTTCAAATTCCCTAATGAGCCAGTTATTGAGTGAGAGGGTGGTTCCCTGGATCCTAATGGGAAGTTCATATCTTAAATTAGAGCTTGGAGGTTAATCTCCATGAGGTGTCTCTATCTTTTAGTATGGGTTAAAGATTTTGACTTGGAGGGTCCTTCTTTGCATTCTGGCCCGGTGGTAACTGAATTTCCTGAGGTCTTCCCTGATGACCTCCCTGGTGTTCCTCTTGTTAAGGAGATTGACTTTGGGATTGATGTTGATCCAAACACCCATCCAATTTCTATTCCCCCCAGATAGAATGGCTCCAGATGAGTTAAAGATGCTTAAGGAGAAACTCAAGGATCTTTAAGTCAAGAGTTTCATCCTTCCTAGTGTGTCTTTGTGGAGGTGAACTAGTGTTATTCATGCATAATAAGGATGATTACCTTAAAACGTGTATTGATTACCGACAGTTGAATAAGGTGACGATAAAGAACAAGTATCCCCTTCCAAGTATAGATGATTTATTTGATCAGTTACAGGGTGCTAGATTTTTCTCTAAGATTGATCTTTGATCCGAGTATCACTACCTTAATATTGTGAACCTAAAACCTCTTTTGGTACCCGGTTTGGGCGCTTTGAGTTTTTGGTTATGTCTTTTGGGTTGACCAATGCCCCTACGACATTCATGGTTTTGATGAATAGGGTCATCCATCAGTTTCTGGATGTGTTTGTTATTGTTTTCATTATTGACATCCTGGTGTATTCTAAGAGTGAGGTAGATTATGCCGATCACCTCCGTATTGTGTTACAGACCCTGCAGGAGCAACAATTTTATGCTAAGTTCTCAAAATGTGAATTTTGGTTGAACACTATCACTTTTCAAGGTCATATTATTTCTAGTGAAGGGATCACGATGGATCTGAAAAGGCTGTAGTTGTGAATGGAAGTAGGAAGTGATCTACATGGATTTCGTTATTGGTCTTCCTCTCAAATCCAAGTATCAATAGTGTAAGAATGACTAATACAATCCATGAGTCAAATATATCATAATATCCAACAAGAACAATATCTGTCTCAGAATACTAGTAAAGACATAAACTAAAACAAAAAAGCTAGAAGTGGACCCCAAACTCATGAAAGTTTAACCGCTACATTGAAAAACTCTGAAGGCACCTGAAATCAAGTAACATGAGATGCATTAGCAACAAATTTGCACCGAAATGGCATAGTAGGGATGAGTACTGTCTAGTTGTACTTAGTAGGTATTATAGGTCGACCGAGCAAAGTAGAAAATAATGCATACAAAATACTTACAAAGGGTACGTCACTTGCAATTAGAAAATGTCCCACAACGGTAGCCCACACCGCTTGGACTAACAGTTTTATATTAGCTATATATAATACAGCGGCACCAGAAAATAATACAAGTATACATTTGCACCACATATAAGCGAAGAAAAAGAAAGTAACATTTGTGAGAACATCAAGAACAAGTAAGGTAAGATAGAACAATGGATAGGTAGCAAGTCAAACAAAATATACAATCACATCACAAACATAATAAGATAAACCCAATAGAATGATAATGATGATAATGGTGATGCATGAGGTTGTCACACAACCTAGAGGCTGTCGCACAACCTATAAGACTGTCGCACAGTCTCCATATATACCTACAGAGCTAAAGCTTCCCAACATAGGACCCATGAGGGGTTCACCAACCCATATTCAATCCATATATTATATCTCCTCCCCGACACAAATCTTGAGGAGGGTTTTATAAGATGTCATATTTTCTATCATAAAAAGGAGTTACCAATATTTCTCAGAATTTCCATGGTGGTAGCATTGTTTCATGAATGAGTATGAGGATGCAATGCTCCCAAGCAATCACAGTGAGTATTTCCAACACCAACCACAATG
Source organism: Capsicum annuum (assembly GCF_002878395.1). NCBI lineage: Eukaryota > Viridiplantae > Streptophyta > Magnoliopsida > Solanales > Solanaceae > Capsicum > Capsicum annuum. The sequence goes on along the minus strand of NC_061111.1, from coordinate 104,739,432 downwards.
AGTATTTCCACAACCAACCACTGATACACCCAAATTACAACTCTCGTTAGAAAGTGTAAGTGGTCGCTGTCAAATATAGAACCCAACTGGGTTAGGTGTCGAATCCCACAGGGAATACTATGGTCACTAAGTATTGCGATTATTATTAGACTGTTGATCGAAGGTTAGAAGATAAGGGGGGTTTTGGTTTAAGTGCACAATGATATTATCAGTATAACGATGAGATGATATGTAATAATATTTGATCACAGAGAATGACAAGTTAAGGTTATGTCCACCTTGTAGTTTCTACTTCTCTATTAACTATGAGTAATACGGAGTTTATGCATGCATGCACTTATAGAGAGACGTAT
>NC_061111.1:104705997-104738979 GCF_002878395.1 Capsicum annuum | reverse complement strand
ATGACTAGCGAGAATAAGAGGAAAGCACGTTTGCCTCTCTCTGTCTGCTTCAACTAAGCCGTTGTCTCTATTTTCCAAAATATTACAGAATCTGAATAATGAATAGTCTGAACAATCCCTAAAAATTCAGCAATAATGCTTTTAATAACATCTTTCTCTAATAAATTGCTACTGCATCCTTAACTATTTAAGAATGTTGAGTTTGCTCGGGAAAAAGTTCCCATGCGTCACATTCAGTCCAAGAGCTGCTTTCCTTTTTATGTGAAGTTTTCCTTTGCTGTCCACAGGTCCCCAAAGTGCTAAAATCTTCCTCATTAGTACCTGAAAAGCATGCTAATCACATAGGTCAACTCACTTAACTAAAATTAGACTAAAAGTGCATGAATTATATATTTTATCCTCAAAACTTAGCTAAAACATGGGTAAATTATGGTGCTTAGACGTACAAATACGCCCAACATCAACCACAATGAGTAGTTCCACAACCAACCAATATACCATCACGTGAGCCAAATATCCACTCATTATTTATAACCAATCATGAAATCCAACATGATTCATATGCCAATAGAGTATGAATACATTACAATAAGAAATTGGTACAACAATATGCTTTTCATCAAACAAAACACAATTATTCTCATATACACAGGGTATAAACATCACATAGGACCCCACATGATCACACATAGCACATAATATACCAAATCGACTAATTACCTCATATATAGTCCCCATGCGGGCATAACATACTAAGATAGCCATTTATCATGACTAGTTTCCACACTTCATATCAATATTATCTATCCAACCCATTCTAAAAGAAGTTAAGCTTTAACCTACCCCGAAGGCCAAAAACTAGAACAAAACCTCAATCCCAAAGACTTAGGACTCATGAAAGGTCCCAACATCAACTAAAACATCACAATATAGAATCTACGTGTCAAAAGGAAGCCAATGATACCCATATGACCTAGTTTAAAATCGGGGTCAAAATGGATCCCTGAAATGGGTTTTGAAAAAGAAGGGAAAAATTTCAACTTTGTTTCAAAAGCATACTCACCATATTCTTAGGATTCTATACCTGAAAATCCAAGTAAAAACTAGTTAAAAATGAGGTCCAAATTGAAGAAAATCATTTTTAAACTTTATTGGATAAAATCTTTGAAATCTATTTGAAAATCAAGAATCAAGGTTGTTTTGAAGATGAAATCAAGGGAAAACTAATAATTATAGGATTAGAAACTCATTCAAGTGAAAAAGGAGTGAGCTTGGGGTTTCAATTGGAGAAATGCCATTTTTAAGCCTTATGAGCGAAAATCCCTCAATTCCATAGTTTTATCCAAGTTTAAACCAAGAATTAGATGCTACAGATTGAAGAAATTAGTTGAAATGAGTGTAATGGAGCTTTCCCTAGCTTAGAAATGGAGAACATTGCTCAAAATCATGAAGCCCTAAGTTCAAAGTCTAAAAAATAGTGAAAAATGGCAAAACCTAGCTATTTATAGACCTAGACTTCGCAATTGCCAGTCAAGGATATTGCAATTGCGAAAAGGATATCATGATTGTGATACCTCAACTGCTGGACAAATTGTGATCGCGACTGGATCATCTAGATTGCGGGTGCACCAGATAATTGGTGCACCAGCTAGGGATTTGGTAATTTCCCAAGTCTCTGTGGGCCTTTTGGGATTCATCCAAAATCCCATGAATGCAAATGAACTATGCTACACTATCAAATTCGATACTCCGTACTCAATGGATATATCATATTTTCAAAAAGACAACATTTCACAAAGTTGACCTCGAAAACCAAAATCAAAACTTTTTGAACCGAGGGTCAAACTGAGATTTAAAAGCCGTAAACTCACACCAACTATGTTACCACCCTAAAATCGACGTTCTGCCATCCATCACATGGATAAGAAAATATCAATAGAAATTAATTATAAGGCTCTCAAAGCTGCCAAAAATCACTAAATCATATAAATTGTACAAAAATTCATCGGGAACCGCATCAATCATCCCCATACGCCAAAAATACCATAATGAAACTATGGGGAGGGGGTAAAATATTCTAATCATACAAAAATATATTTTTCACATAATTCATCAAAATTCAGGTCGTTACATCATCCATCACTAAAAATCTAGTTCGTCCTCAAATAAGGTAAGAGAAATACCTGAATCAAGAAATATCTAGGGATAAGAACTATACATATCAAACTCGACCTCCCAAGTAGCCTCATTTATAGGTCGATGTCGTCATTTAACCTTAAATACTTGGATAACTTTAGAACTCAATCATATAACATCCCAAGAAAAAATGGAGAAAAACTCATCAACAAAAGACAACCACTCATCTAAATGAACCGACTCTTAATGAATGACATAAGACTCATACAGAATGTAACGATGAAGTATGGAAATATGAAAAACTGGGTGAATAGATGATACATCTGGGGGTAAAGCTAACTCATAAGCCATATCATCAACAGCCTAAAGAATCTCAAATGGATCAATATACCTAGGGATAAGCTTGCCCCTCTTACCAAACCTCATCACACCCTTCATGGGTAAAACTTAAAGGAAAACATGATCACTAACACCACATCTCAATGCATAAAGTCTAGATCCACATAACACTTTTGCCTACTTTGGGATGCACGGAGCTTTGCCTGATCAATCCGGATTCTATCTAAGGACTTATGAAACAAGTCCATTCCTCGAGGTATAACCTCAAAAATATCAAACCAACCCACTGGAGAAAGACAATGCCTACCATACAATACTTTAAAAGGAGCCATATTGAGACTAGAATTGTAGCTATAATTATAGGCAAACTCTGCTAAATCCAAATGCTGCTTCCACGGGCCACCAAAATCCTTCACACACTTGCGGAGCATATCCTCTAAAACCTAAATAGTCCGCTTTGTTTGACCATGAGTCTGGGGGTTGAATGTTGTGCTAAGGTCAACCCGTGTCCCAACACATCTTAAAAGGTCTTCTAAAATTATGAAGTGAACACAGAACCTCGATCTGAAATGATAGACACCAACATACCATGCAGTCGCACAATCTTACAAATATAGATATGGGTTAGCCTCTCAATATTGAATAAGACTTGCATAGGAATGAAATATGCAGACTTGGTCAATCAATCCATGATGACCCAAACACTATCAGATCCATAGAAAATGCTAGGTAACCCAGTCACGAAGTCTATAGTGGTCCATTCCCACCTTCACCTATTGACATCAAAGGCAACGAGCTACAAAATCTGGTACATCCTTCCTCATACAACCCCGCTAGTAATGATGCCTCAAGTCACATTACACTTTAGTCACTCTAGGATGGATGGGATACTTGGAACAATGGGACTCTTCAAAAATCAATCTAGCCCAGTCACACTTTCTTGGTACACAAACTCGGCCCCTAATCCTCAAAAGTTCTCTGAATTAAGTGAGGCTTCCTTATCCCTACCACTAAACACCTCAACTTGAATCAATCTCAACCCAACATCATCAAATCGATGAGCTTGAATCTGCTCCCTCAAAAAAGACCTAGCCTTCACAAATACCAAAACAAATCTAGTGGTCAAAATACCCAACCTAAGGATCTGGTTATCTAAAGAATGAACCTCTAAGGACAAAGGCCTCTCTTTGGTCAAAAGATGCCTAAGCTACCCATGCTAGTCAACTTCCATATTAAGGCATCTGTAACCACACTTGCCTTGACCAGATGATAGCGAATAGTCAAGTTATAATCCTTACGCAACTCGAGCCAATGATGCTGCCTCATATTAAGATCCCACTAGGTGAAGAAGTACTAAAGGCCATAATGATACCAGAATATTTCACAATGAATTCCACATAAGTAGTGCCTCCATAACTTTAAACCAAAAACAATAGCCCCCAACTCTAAAACCTAGGTAAGGTAATTTGTCTCATAGGGCTTCAACTTCCTGGATACATAAGCAATCACCTTATCCTCCTGCATCAACACAACACCTAACCCAATACAAGAAGCATTATAAAAGATGGTAAAGCCCACACATCTCTTGGGAAAAGTTAAGATAGGAGCTGAAGTCAATAAATCCTTGTGCTTTTAAAAGTTTGCCTCACAAGCATCAGACCACTGAAAGGAAATGTTCTTTTGAGTAAACTTGGTCAACGAAGCTGTAATGGAAGAAAAAACCTTCACAAAACATCGATAATAACCTATCAAGCGAACAAAACTTCAAATCTTGATAGGCAAAGTAGGCTAGACAAATCATGAACCACTGCAATCTTGGTTGGATTAACCATAATACTCTCCTTAGTCACCACATGACCCAAGAAAGATATAGAATCCATCCAAAACTGATATTAGAGAACTTGGCATACAACTTCTCACCCCTCAATCTCTGAAGCACAATCCGTGCTTCTTATGCTCAGCCTTACTCTTTGAATAAAACAAGATATCATCTATAAATACAATAATAAAGGAGTCGAGATACACTTGAAACACCCTGTTCAAACACCCTATGAATGCTGATGGGGCATTGGTCAACCTAAAGTACATGTATAAGAACTCATACTGACCATATCAAGTTTGAAAAACATGTCTTCGAAATATCTGAATCTCTAATCCTCAACTGTTGCTAATTGAATCTCAAATTAATCTTCAAAAATACTACAACACCTTGAACCTGGTCAAATAAATCATCAATATGAGGAAGATGATACTTATTCTTAACCGTTACCTTATTCAAGTATCAATAATTGTTACACAACCGTATAGACCCATCCTTCTTCTTTACAAATAAGATAGGCGCACCTTAATATGATACAATAGGTAGGATGAATCCCTTATCCAACAACTCCTTGAACTGATCCTTCAATTCCTTTAACTCAACTGGGGCTATCCTATAAGGAGGAATAGAAATAGGCTTGGTGTCCGATTCAACATCAATAGCAAAATAGATATCATAATTCAGAGGAATACCAAACAAATCCATAGGGAACACATCTATGGACTTATAGACAACACGAATAGAATCCAAAGAAGGAGGTAAAGCAACACTAGTATGATGAATATAAGCCAAAGTAAGACAAAAATCCCCTCTCAACCAATCCACTAGCCTGAATATAAGGTATGATCATTTTAGGAACTGAATAAAATGCACCCTTTCAAGATATCCTTGGCAGAAACGGCGAAGCTAAAGTCACAATCTTAGCAAAATAATCTAGGACAACATGATAAGAAGTCAATCGATCCATACTTAAAATCATGTCAAAATCAACCATATCTAACACAAGCAAATCTATCAAAGTCTAATGCCTAGTAAAAATCATCACACAAGATCAGTATATTTGATCCACCACTAAAGAATCTTCTACAGGGTAGATACATGAATAGGCATGGCAAGAGGCTCACTAACAGAATCAAAACCCAAAGAAAAATATGCATACACATTGGAGAAATTCAATCCAAGATCAACTAAAATTGATGCATATCTGAAACAAATGGGGATGATACCTATGATTACAATATTAGAACTCTCTACCTCTAGACTAGCTGGTATAACATAACATTGTCCATGATCGCCAACTGGATAAGTGGCCTATGACCACCACTATGGGCTCTACTACCTCTTTTTCTCTCATCTCCAGTAGAAACCCTACCTCTCATAGCTGAAATAGAAGTAGCTCTTATCACACGACGGGGGACAACCCTTGGCTAAATGGTCTATCTCATCATACACAAAGCAATCTCTACGCCTCTACATAATATGAGAAGGTGCCACTGGGCCCAAATAACCACCCTTAATGACTGTACTAGAAGACCCACTACCCAAACTTTGCAAGGCTATTTGCACTTGTCTACCATGGTAACTGCAAGGACCTATAAAATCTCTGCCTCAAGAAGCCTAACCTCTAAACTCACCAAAATGGCATACCTTCTTGGCATCTCCATGAGTTGCTACAGAATCCTCTTAGTCATCTTAGCATGATCTACTATTCCCCAAAAAGATGCTCCAAATACAACCATCTAAGACATAGACAATTGACGAAAGACATCCAAATCCTTCACAAACTTCCAAATCTTCCTAGACTTATTGGAAATATCTGGACAAGGCATAGATGCGTGCCTTATACTTTGTAAAATTTATACAGCACTGCTCAATATGATCAAACTCATCTTTTATCCAACCCCTCAAACTGTAAGGTATGAACTTCTTTAAAAAGGTTTCAGCAAACTGATCCCATGTCATCTTGGGAGAATCAAGAGGTCTACAACCAACACGTAACCTCTACCAATATCTAATAGTATCTCTCAGTTGATAAGTAGTATAAGCTACCCATGTAACTCAAGTAAACCAAAATTATGCAACTTTTATCGATAATGAATTAAAAACTTATAAGCATCCTCACCCATAACACCACGGAATCTAGGAGGATCCAAATGAGTAGATCTCTCAAACCTCTTCTGATTTTCAAAACACATCACTATACTCATAACAAGAGAAGGCATGGTAAATCTGGCGAGCTTAGATCCCATCTAGGGAGGTAACATAGATGAAGGCTAAACCCTTAATTTTGGAACACTGTGCTCATATGTCGGCACTGATAAAGGATTAGTACTTGGGGTCTGAGGAGTACCAATAACAGAAGCAGGTGAAACTAGGTGATCCACTTTGAAACCGAGGAACACCTAGCATAACCAAATGAGAAACCTCTAAATAGTTTAGCAGACACCAATAACCCCTCCAAAACTGGGGAAGACAAACTCTGACGAGCTGGAACTAAATCTACACCCCCCAACATGCTCAGTATGAGGCTTAGGGGAGAGTGCCCTAGCACTCCTCCAAGATGGGGCTGATATATAGACCCGACAACTTCCTTGAGCTTGTCCACAACTCGAGATTCACTTTTTTGATTGGGATCTCTCTAGAAGCAAGCTCCATATCTCTAACCTTAGGGGACCTAGTCAATACCATTTGAGCATAAAAATGTAAAATATAACTTAGAACACATAGTATGAAAAAAATAGGCATGATAAGGAATAAAATAAGGGATATTTCCTAAAGAATTCCTATAGACTCTCAAAGATTGATACGAGCATCTATGCATAAATACGCCAGACTCTATTCGACATTCCATTCTTATACCATTGAGAACAATGAACTTGGATGCTTTGATGCCAATTTGTCATAAACGAAAAATAAGGATCATGATGACATTTGTCACGGAGAACCTTAACAAGTAAGCCTATCACACAAACTGATATAAAAGGGGAAAAAGATAGAAACAACCGAAATACAAGGCTGCTAGAATAAAGCTAAACCATACAAATATAATATAAAAGTAGAACACACAATGAAAAATATTATACCATACTTCCAAAACTTAATGTCAATAGTGTGAGAACTGATTATACAATCTATGAGTCAAATATATCAGAATATCAAATAGGAACAATATCTATCTCTGAATACTAGTAAAGACATAAACAAAACCAAAATATAGAAGTGGACCCCAATGTATAAAAGTCTGACCACTACCTTGAACAACTTTAAAGGCACCCAAAATCAAGCCACATAAGATGCACCCACACCAGAATTTGCATTGACAGAGAATAGTAAGAATGAGTATGGTCCACTTGCACTGAATAGGTATCATAGGATGATTAATAAAAGTAGAAAATAAAGCACACAAAATACATATTAAGGGCACGTCATCAGCAATAAGAAAATATCCAATAACAGTAGCCCATATCGCTTGCACTAACAGTTCTACAATATCCACATATAATACAGTAAGGCTCTAGAAAAGAATACAAGTATACATTTGCACCACATATAAGCAAAGAAAAGGGGGACAACATATATAAGAACATTAAGTATAAGTAAGGAAAGATAGAACGATAGATAGGTAACAAATCAAATAGAATATACAATCACATCACTAGAATAATGAGGTAAACACAATATAATGAAGATGATAATGATTATGCAAGATGTTGTTGCACAACCTTGAGGCCGTCGCATAGCCTCTAAGATCATCATATAGTCTTTGTAGACACCTACGGAGCTAAATCTTCCCTCATATGACCCATGAGAGGTTCGTCAACCTATATACAATCCATATATCATATCTCCTTTTTCTCTATTAGAACCCTTAGGGGTTGCACCATATAGTGAGGGAACTATAAAGCAACTATGAGTTGGTGGAAAAATAAAGGTAGTACAGGAAAGTAATAACATAAGATTTTTATGTGGAAACCTAAGATAGGAAAACCACGGCTTGCCCTCACAAGCACCCAAGAAATCTACTATAATCAACCTCCTAATTAAAGTCTAGATTTTATCCTACCTATAGGCTCCTTTTGGTTGTAGCAACTCTACTACAAGCTCATCTTGGTAGCTCTACCAAGGACCTTCTATGCTGATTAACTCCAATTATCTTCACACTTAGGTAACTCTACCTAAGTACCCTACTCATAGAAAAATACTATTCTTATAGAATGAGTAGTTCAGTTACAAATTAGCTAGCAAGAACACTCACTCACTCTTTCAGCATATTACTATGATAAAAATATGAGCAATGCTTGAACAGTCTTGAAAATAGAGTTTTTGCCGTCTCTTTCACTCTTTAGATTTGTATAAAAGCTCTCTTGATTAAAAAACATTCTTTTCTTTAATAGATGAGTGATGATTAAGGATTAAAGGTCATTGGACCAGCTATCCTTATCGGTACAAAATAGCACCTGCAAGTTGTTACACAAGATGACAAAACTATACAGATATCGCATACCAGCTGTACTACATCTAGGGACCTGGTCCCTTGAAGTTAGCTGCTCATCATCAAAACTACATAGAATAATTTTTACCCTTTTTGATGATAACAAACTAACCATATCATTTTATACATCAATGTACATTCATCATATTTAATCAGTGTAATTACAACTTGAAGATAAATGTTCCCCTTATAGTCATGCTTCCTCCATAATCATGCAACATAGTCCTTTGTTGTTATTTACTGAAAAAACTTCTGAGCATACTATGCTTCCCTCTGTCACTATGCCCTGTCATTCTACTTCCCCTTTCTAAGCATATTTGCTTTAACATATCATTCCCTCTATAATCATGCACACACATGCACGCCTGTTCCTTACTAATAAAGTCAAATTTACCCCTTTTGGAACCATTAAAAATGATTAACAGTAAACCATTAGTAAATATAAGCACAAACTAATTAACTTATGGCCACTAAGGCAACATTAACATGAAGAACAACTTTAAAGTGAAGGGAACAAATGAAGATCACAAATAAGGATTCATTCATAATTAATCAGGATAAGTACCAATACAATATACAAAAAAAATATTATAAAACTGTTGTTTGAAAAAGCCACAATAAAACAAAGAACTAAAAACTGACACAGGAAATTGACACACTAGGACTTAGATAAAAGGGGGCTTGGGAGAGAATAGCTTTATCAACATGTCCATTCTTTTAGCTATGGTAGCATGAGTATCCAATAACTGTTTGATGAGAGTTTTTACTTTGGCATTCAGTCTTTGTACTTCATCAGTCAATTCTATAATTTTTTCTTTGAGCTTTGTATCCTCTCTGCAAGATCTTCTATGGCACTTGGTCCTTCTGAGAACAAATTTTGAATCTGTAGTTTCAGATGCACTATATCAATGTCTTTTGCTTATAGCATAATCCTCAATTTCTTTGGTTAAGCTTTATTGAGCTTCCAGTAGCTCAGACACTTGGGATATAGTCCCACTTCCCCTTTAATGTAACTATTTCCCACTAGTATAGTTAAGTTGATCAGTTGTTCGACTATTCCTAGTGTTCCTCTAGTCTTAATCACTCTAAAGTGATTAAATACTTTGTTCAATAAGTAAGCATAAGGCATGGGAGCAGATAAACTAATTAACTCAAACTTACTCAGGCATTCGATTAGAAATAGATCAATGAAAGAGACAATTATTCCTTTCTCTAATCTTGGTAGTAGGACCTTGTTAATAAATTCAAAAACCAACCAAAACTCACTCTTTAGAAACTTCTTATTTACTATAGCTATTGAGGTTCCACCTACTCTTGAGGCTTCAATCATAAATTCATTTTTGTGTTGTTTCTTCACAACTGTACTCACCCCTATATTAGGAACATCTAGAATTTCTCCCAAGGTTTCTCCATCCAGCCATATTTCTTTTCCTTGTTCCAGTGTAAATAGACTTAACCCATCTTCTGAGAAATCTATTAAATAATATAATTCTCTTACTTCATGTTCAAAAACCACTGGTGCCACTTTCTTAAATGATGCAACTATCCTTGATGCCTGACATATTCTACCAATTCCACCATCCCAGGTTTCCTATAGTTTTTGGGATCTAACATTCTTTCTGGAATCACCTTTTATGTCTTCAGCCTTTCCATCCATCTTTCTTTGGACATATTTTTCTTTTTTTCCTCTATTTTAATTCTCTTGGTCGTATCACTTGGCTCTTTTTTTTCATCATTTTTTCTTTTCTTGGGACAAGGTCCCTTTGAGATTTTCATCCTTTTCTTTGCTATGTGCTTTTTTATGCTTACACCATGACTTCTAAACCTAGCATTAGAGGACCTGGTCCTTTCATCATCATGAACATCTAGTCTTTTCTTCTTAGATACAATAACTATATCAGACTTATTTTCCACATCTTCTTTCTCCTTTATAATTTTAAGTTTTTCTTCTTTTAGCATTAGAGTACTTATTCTTCTCCATTACATCTGCTAACAATTTCATCTCATACCCTCTATTAGTGTAAGATTTTGTAACTTGTTTACTACAGTAAATTAATTTCTCCTTTCCTTTACTTTTCTTTTGTTTTCACTCTAAAGATCAGAGGTTGTTCATCCTTATCTTCTTCATTTTCTTTATCAGGCGATAACACAAACTCCTTTTCCTCTTTCAGGTCATCCCTTTCTTCTGCTATTTTCTCTTTCTTGCTAGCAAAACTTCCCTTGGGATCATTTCTAAGTAAAAGAAATTTTTTAAATACCAAATTCATGCTACTGAGAGATTCAGATTTCTTTATAGCATCGTCAAATAGATTAGAAAATATAGAATTTGACTCTGAAAAGGTAGGAGAAATAAGTTCTTATAACTTATCAAAAGTTTTGATACCTTTTAATTTCTTAGAGGGAACTTTGATTTGAGGAGAACTAGAGGACTATCGTTTTCTTAAGGAAACAGGTTCTTCAATTTGAAGAATCTTTTCTTCAATTGGAGCGCCATAATTTTTATTTAGGTTATCCACTAGGCCAAAAGATTTCTTGGATATTAGTGTTTCAACTAGAGAAGTTTCACTTAGGGTTTCAGGATTTTCATGAGAAGGATTGACAAGTACTACTTTTTTGTGGCTTTTGAGAATAATCTGAATAGATCTTACATGGGGTTTGAAGAAGAAGGGATTTTAGATATTTTAAGATTGTTTTTTTGTAATAAAAACAAAAAAGGACCAGTTTTGATAAAGTTCTGAGTTAATTGAGAAGATAACGAGTTAATAGAATTTGATTTTATAGGTAAAATGACGATCGCTTGACATTTAAGAGATACCTTTTTTAACAGATGCATCAAATGAAAAAGGTTGTGACTCTTTACTTTTGAATCTATTTTATAGATTTTGTTCATATGAAATTTGACAAATAGCCTTTTTAAATGAAAATCTTATGAAAATTCAAAGTATATTATTTTGATACTCACTTGAGAGATGGGACTAGGTCCCTCTCATTTTTGAGTGAAATCTCAACTTGTGTCTGCTTTAATTATTTCCTTCCAAAGCTGTTCCCTTGGGTGTATACCTGCAAAGGTATGATACTAAGTTAGATTAGTATATACCTAATTTATTATGGATATCTGTCTCCTTGAGATAGTCAAATTTTGGAAGAGACACTGATTCACATGTTATTTATTCATTTTGGTGAACCTTTTGTGTTATGAATTTCCTAGGGACCAGGTCCCTTGAAATCACCTATTTCAAGATGAGACACTTTATCTTGAAGTGTCTTAAGAGAGAGAGAGAGAGAGAACACAATCAGAATTCCATATTAAGTTTTGAATTTTTTCAATCAATGAGCTATTCCTGATTGCAATCCCCTTTCCCATTCCAATGATTATGATCACAAATTGTATTTTGGAACCCAATTAAGTTTGAGTACCCAGTAGAAGGATAATGGTGTGATAAAATTCTTCTTAGCCCATCTAGGCAGTCATAGATTCCTCTTTACCCTTTCCAATGATTTAAAGTCCTCAGAAAATGTATTCTCCTACTGACAGCGCCCAAGTGCACACACAATTGTACATGGTCTTATAAATTAATATAGTGGATTCAAGAAATCCCAAGTACTGATCTCTCAGGGACTTGCGTTCGCTGCTTATCTAATTTTAGTCTAACTAATTGAGAAAAATAAATAAGAAGAGAGTTTGTAATTTTGTAAATTAAAAATAAAATAAATAATGCATTAAAATAAAAGTTTTGGGACAATCAATGGAGAAAAGCTTAGGGTTAAAGCATTTCAAATAATCATACTATGCTATTGAATCTCATCCGCTAATTTGGTTATCTTGGTTGTTGATTCGTCGGGCTAATTGCATGATCATGGTTTTCCAACCTATAATCTTTTACCTAATCTGGATATTACAACTACATCGTTGAGCGGGGATGTAATAATACAATTAAGTTAATTAAATCTATCATCCTACGTATGAATCAAGTAAGGCATCTCAGTACATCCATGTCCTAGATGCTAAGTTTAATTCTTTATTTTATAAAAGAATAAAAACCCAAACTTTGTTTATTCCCATGTTCTATCTCCTTATTCCCTCTCCCGAGATCAAAAGATCGACAATATATGTATTTTATGGGTGATCAATCCATAAAATAATTAAAACAGGAATAAACAAACAACCAAATATGATAAGCAAAATTAACGAATTTAATCCAAAACAATAATAATCATGTTCTTAGATTTAACCCCAGAAAGGAGATTTTTAGACACTAATATTCATAATCACGATCCAAATAATTGAATAAATGATATGAAAAACTAAAGACTAAAAATAAAATTAAAACCTAATAAATCGTGTAGCAGTTCCTTCGCTTTTCATCCAAAACAGTCCAGGCGTGTTCAATCTTGTGCCGGCCTATTAAATATTGACCGTCCATAATTTTAGCAAAATGATGTGTCACTCAATGAGTTGGCACATTGATGTTATGCTTTGATTTCGTAACGTCTCACTGGAATTTACATTTAAAAATTTAGTTAAGTGTGGAATGTCCTATCCTTTTCCCATGCCTTTTGTAGTGTATTTCCAATGAATTTTGAGCCTTTTTATCATCAGTATATCACCGTATTTAATTAATAAAGCCTCCTACAATATCATATACCACATATTAAAAATCAAAACAACATAATTTTCTCATTAACAAATCAAAACAAGAGCTCGGATAAGGCAAATTCGCAATGATCTTTCACTTATTATTCTGACTCTTGACTTAATCAAATTAAACTTTTCACATTAAAAATAAGTTATTCTACTCATAATTACACTTCAAAAATATTTTGAACAAATTAAATACATTAAAATCCACCTAGACAAATTAGACACACACCTAGCTCAAGCTAGTAAAACTAGTTTTCCGGGTGGAACTCTAAATTACTAAATTAAGCACAAACTTGTTGGAAAAATACTTTGGACATTGTAATCATATACGTGGACACTTAAATTCTTATTTTATCAATATGAACATGTTAAGCACTCAAATTTCTCATGAAACAAGGCGAAATAAGCTAGAATAATAATAACAAAGTGTATAAAACCACTTCGGATCATCACCCCACACTTAAATCATTGTTCATCCTCGAACAACTCTTTACCCTAAGAATAAAAATATGAGGTGATGCTACACTTCTACCAAATGCAAGACACTCAAGATAGTACTACAATGACTACACGAAATGTAAGTTTCTACACAAAGCACGTTATTTACACAATTGATAGATCATGAACACTACTTTAAAACATCCTAGCCTCAAGAATTGAGTCAATACATGGCAAACTCATGCATATTATTCAATCAAGGACATCATACAAATCATCCACATTCATCAAACATGTGCCCTCACAACAAGAGAGTTACCCATAAACACTCACAATAATTCAATTTATCACATAATGGGTACGATAATCAAATTTCGCTCACTCTCACAAAGAATTCACAAGTTACACATAATGAACCATAGGATTTCCCTTAGTGTAGTGTTCCACTAATAGTCGAATGTAAAGTTTAGGATCAAGTAGGACTTTTTCGGGTTGTAATGTAGGCTAAGGGATGGGTAGGAACTATTTTGGCCAAGAATAGTGACTAACCTCTCTAAGTGCTTCAATACACTACATCATACGTTTAAAACAAATCTCTAACAACCAAATTACACCATTTTTGTCTACCATCTCTTTTATTTTTGCCCCATCTCTTTTAAGTATTTTCACAAATACTTGGTGGACACATAGTTTACTACCACAAGAATCAATTTTTCTCTTTTTTTTTTTCACAATCATGGCAATATTTCTAACATCATTTATATTACATCTATCCAGTACAAATCAATTATAAACACCAATAACCATTACCTTGGGGCATCAATTTCACCTTTTCTTCTTCAATTTCTCAAACTCCTTACTATTTCAATTTTTTTTTTAAAATTAAAGTACTTAGGATACTTTTGGATCAAATTATGGTCTATCAAAGAAGGGATTAGGCTACAAATAAGGCTACTAAAGAAAAAGCTAAAGTCTCAATGGGAGTTAGCTAGGATAATGAACAAAGGTAGGTAAAAAGAAGGTATAAAATAGGGCTATCAAAGAAATGCCTAAATCATCTCCTAAACCCACATTCTTTATTTTGCTTCACACACACACCAGGCAAATTCTAGACATCACATGAAACAAGGAATATACAAAAAATCACATCACACATGGAACATGATCAAATCACATAGGATCATCATAGACTCCCAACCAAATAATAGCATGAATTCAAAATTAAGCCAACAAATGCAAGTCATAAACATAAGCCTAAGAGTCTCAAAAGTAGAAATTCACACAATCAACATGCTTTTACAAACAAACTCACGTGTATCATGTAATAAAAAATAGCACCAACAAGAATATTTCACTTATTCCTAACCTAAAAAAAAATTTAATTGAGACAAAATTTGGGAATTTCCCCACCCTACATTTCAAAATTTACTTTGTCCCCAAAGTGAATTTAAAGGTAAGAGAGAGAAATACTCCCTGAGGCCTCTAGGCCTAGCTATTAGCATCTTAACACATAGAGAAGATCCATGGGACCCCACACTTAATATTTTCCATGCTTCAAGCTTAAGATTATGGTACTCAGACTTTCCATTAACCTGTGACTCAACCAAAAACCAAAACTACATAAAATAAAACTATGAAAAACTAAAAAGAAAACATACCTAATTAACTTGGGTTGCCTCCCAAGAAGAGCCTAATTTAGTATCGCGGCATGACCCATATCAACTTTTTCCTCCACCTTGAGGATATAAATTTCACCCCCAATATGACTTCCATCTTCTTGCCTCGCTCATAGGGTGGCGGTACAAAGATTAATGAACCAAGTGATAGAATAAACATGGTGAACCACTCATCCTTGGAGTGAGGTGTGTTTTTATTTTGCTTATCTGATGTATATTCAAGAATATAAGATTATTGTTCCTCATCTTCACACACTTCCACTATTTTAAATGATTTCACTGACAAGACACTATCTAAACATATTGTAGAAAAGTGCTTCGAGTGAGTCCCAACCAATCCTACTTCATAATTTACACAATCTACTACACACTCACTTTTATTCACTTTCTCAATTTCAGTCTCAAGATAAAAATAGCAATCAAGTGGCTGCTATTCTTGTGTTTGCTCTACACATTGGCTAATATCCTTCCAATATATTTCTTTACTTAGCCACTATAGACATGGTGACAATGGATCCATCATAATTTCCATAATATCAGTTTTGAGTACACAGACTTCCTCAAATTATCTGCTTCATATTGTGAAGGTTCTGTCCATAAACTTTCATTAAAATCTGGACAATAAGGCATAAGGTGATTTTCTCCACAAAAACAACAAGAATTGCCATCACTCAAAAATTATCTATCCCAGGCTGACATCTCGAGAAGAATATAATAAAAATAAAAATAAAAAGAAACTAAATAAAAACTATTTACAACTTAATATAGAAAAACTAAAAATAAGATAGTTGCCTAATAACAAGTCCCCAGCAATGGCGCCAAAACTTGACAACGCCCAAGCGCATACACAAATGTACTTAGTATTATCAAGTAATATAGTGGCTTCAAGGAAGCCTAAGTATCGATTTCTCAGGGACTTGCATTTGCTGCCTATCTAATTTTAGTCTAACAAATTGAGAAAAATAAATAAGAAGATAGTTTGTAATTTTGTAAATAAAAATAAAATAAATAATGCATAAAAATAAAATTCATGGGACTATTAATGGAGAAAAGATTAGGGTTAAAGAATTTCGAACAATCATACTGTGTTATTGAATCTCATCCACTAATTTGCTTATCTTGGTTGTTGATTCGCAGGGTTAATTGCATGATCATGGTTTTCCAACCTATAATCTTTTATCTAATGTGGACATTACAACTACATCATTTAGCAGAGATGTAATAATTTAATTAAGTTAATTAAAGCTATCATCCTACGTATGAATCAAGTAAGGCCTCTAAGTTCATCCCTATCCTAGACGCTAAGTTTAATTCTTTATTTTATGAAAGAATAAAAAGCTAAACTTTATTTATTCCCATGTTATATCTCCCTATTCCCTCTCCTGAGATCAAAAGGTTTAAAATATATGCATTTATGGGTGATCAATCCATAAAACAATTAAAATAGAATAAACAAACAACTAAATATGATAAGCAAAATTAACGAATTTAATCTAAAACAATAATAATCATGTTCTTGGCTTTAACCCCAGAAAGGAGATTTTTATCCACTAATATTCATAATCTCGATCCAAATAATTAAATACATGATATGAAAAATTAAAGACTAAAAATAAAATTAAAACCGAATATTATCGTGTAGCAGCTCCTCTGCTTTTCGTTCAAAATAGTCCAGGCATGTTCAATCTTGTGTCGGCCTATTAAATGTTGACCGGCCATAATTTTATCAATGCGATGAATCTCTAAACACGTTGGTACATCGATGCGATGTGTTGACTTCGTGTCGTCTCACTGGAATTTGCATTCAAAAATTTGGTTTAGTGTGGAACGTCCTATCCTTTTCCCATGCCTTTTGTAGTGTATTTCCAATGAATTTCGTGCCTTTTTATCATCAATATATCACCGTATATAATTCATAAATCCACCAACAATATCATACACCACATATTAAAAATTAAAACAACACAATTTTCTCAATAACAAATCAAAACAAGAGCTAGGATAAGACAAATTCGCAATGATCTTTCACTTATTATTCTGACTCTTGACTTAATCAAATTAAACTTTGCACATTAAAAACAAGTTATATATCTAATAATTACACATTTAAAATATTTGGAATAAATTAAACACATTAAAATCCACCGAGATAAGCTAGACACATACCTAGCACAAGCTAGTAAAACTAGTTTTCCGGGTTGAACTCTAAATTACTAAATTAAGCTCAAACTTTGTTTGAAAAATACTTTGGACATTGTAATCACATTATTGGGAACTTAAATGTTTATTTATATCAATATGAACGCGTTAAGCACTCAAATTTCACTAAAAACAATGCAAAATAAGCTAGAATAATAATACCAAAGTGTATAAAACCACCTCAGATCACCTACTTAATGCATTTAGTACTTAATTTATCCTTAGGTCTGTGCTAACATCCCTTTCACAGAAGTCTATCTCTTCCATAGTGAATACACATGAGTTCATACTCTTTGCTTCCAACGTAAAAAACAGCCTTTCCTTTTGACTCAACAAGTTGGATTTCTCCGTGATAGGCCAAACCTCTATCATCATTAACACCCCGACTATTTAGATTAGAAGGAATCTATGAAGAAGCATTATATTTAAGAGACTTTTTCAACTTTTCTTTTAAGAGGACCAGGTCTCTTTCTAATTCTTCATCCCTGTGAAGTGCAGACATAAGGTATTTTTGGGAACCCCTCAGTTTTTATTCAATAACAATTTGAAGTACCAAAGCTTCCTTCTTCTTTTTGTCATCTAAATCTTTTCCCCTTTTTAGTTGACTCATACAACTTAGATTATCAGATTTTAATTCAAAGAACATTTCTTCATTTTCTAATATCTGAAGATTTAAGGCCATCAACTCATGTTCTTAATTCTCTACTTTCTTCTCTAGTTCATTCTACTCAGTAGTTAATTCACATACAGAGTGTATCAACACACTAGCAAGATTTTTTTTTGTTTTCATAGTTGTGTAGTTATCTAGGTTTTCTTTAGGATAAAAAAGTGTTACCTCTTTTTCTTCTTCACCCTTTGTGTTTGGTAAAATGCAAACATGGAATCATAAATAATTGGACTGTCTTCCATTACAAGTATAGAAAAATCTCCTTTCTTCTCATCTTAACTTGAATTAGTAGAGAAGTCTCCCCATGCTGCCATTGGAGAACACTAGTAACCTGACGTTATTTTCTTATCATCTTGTTCCAGTATGAAACATCTCCATACCTCTTTTTATTTCCCAGATTTGGTGGACAAGCCTTTTTATGCATCCAATACCTTTCTTACTATATAGCTAGAAAAATCTTTTCATCTTGATGTTTTAGAATTTTTGTTCTTCTTTTCCACTGGGTAATTTCTCATGGATTTTTCTGAGCTGCCACCTTTTTGACAACCTTTAGTATTACCATTTATTTTACTAAGCTGACCACCCCATTTTATAGCTCTAATAATTCTTATTGCCAAAAGTGCAACATCAGTGTCTTCTTCATCTGGGTCAAACCTTAAAGCCTTCAAAGTCAGGAATATTTCCCTTTTTGCTTCGTTTCTTTCCACCCCTAGTTTGATTATAGAACTCATGATGACCAAAAAACTCTAGGTATGAACCTTTAAGAGTGACATGGTTCAGATACCAATTGTTGGAACCCTTGGGGGTTGCTCCACATTGTGTGGGATCTGGTCCTTCAGAGTCAATCACAAGCAATAAAACTATAAAACAACTTTGAGGTAGTGAAAAAACAAAGGTAGTGCAGGAGGGTAACAACACAGGATTTTTATGTGGAAACATAAGATGGGAAAAACCATGGCTTTCCCTTACAATCACTAAATAAATCAATTATAATCAACCTTCTGATTATAGTCTAGATTTTAACCTATCTCAAGGCTCCTTTCTTTTGTAGCAACTCTACTAGAAGATCATCTTGGTTACTCTACCAAGGACCCTCTACGCTGATTAACTCTAGTCTGCCTTACACTTTGGTAACTCTACCTAAGTACCTTACTTAACCCAAAAAACACTACTCTTATAGCATGAATAGTTCAGTTAAAAATTAGCTTTCAAGAACGCTCACTCACTCTATAATCATATTTCAGTGATAAGCACATGAGCAGTGCTTGAGAAGTTTTGAAAATGGAGTTTTTGCTGTCTCTTTTCACTCTTTAGATTTATGCAAAAACCCTACTTGATGAAAAGGCATGTTTTTGCTTTTATAGATAAGTGATGATTAGGGATGAAAGGTCATTGGACTAGTTATCCTAATCATTACAAAATAGCACCTACAAATTTGTTACACAAGATGACAATACTGTGCAGACAACGCATACCAACTGTACTGTACCTTGAACATCCAGGGACCTGGTCCCTTGAAGTTAGATGCTCATCATCTAAACTACATATAACGCTGGCACATCCCTCAATAAGGGTTTTATAAGATATCATATTTTTTGTCATATAAAGATGTGAGCTAAATATCCACTCATTATTACCAACCATTCTTGAAATCCAATATGATTCATATGCTAATAGAGTATGAATATGTCACAATACATAAATGGTACCACAATATGCTTTTCATAAAAAAAAATACAATTATTCTCATGTACACAGGATATCAACATCACATAGGACCCCATATGGTCATACATAGCACATAATATACCAAATTCACCAATTACGTCATATATAGGCTATCACATAAGAACAAAACAATAAGATAGCCATTTTTGAAGATTAGTTCCTATACTATTAACATGAATTTTTTATCAACATTAACTACCCAGCCTAGTCTGAAAGAAGTTAAGCCATAATCTACCTCGAAGGCTACAAACTAAAATAAAACCTCCAATCCTATAGCCTTACACCTAAAAAATGATCATGAAATAAAATAGAACATTCAATATATAATATATGTATAAAAAGGAAGGCAATAATACTCATATTTCCAAGTTTTAAGTTGGGGTCAAAATGGACCACTAAAATTGGTTTTTGAAAAAAGGAGCAAAATCATAACTTTGTTTAAAAAATATGCTCTTCATATTCATAAGAGTCTATAGATGAAACCTCAAGAAAATACAAGGTCCAAATTAGTGGAAAATCATTTCAAAATGTTATCAGGTAAAATCTTTGAAATCTATTTAAAAATCAAGAATTGAGATTGTTTTGAAGATTAAATTGAGGAAAAATTGACAATTAAAGAATTAGAAACTCATTCAAGATAAAAGGTCTGAACTTGGTGTTTAAGTTGGAGAAATACCATTTTTAGGCCTTACGGGCCAAAATCCCCAAATTTCATACTTTATTCCAAGTTTAAAACAATAATTTGATGTTAAATATGGAAGAAATTAGTTGAAATGAGTGTAATAGAGCTTACCCAAGCGTAGAAATAGAGAAAGATGATCAAAACAATGAAACCTTAAGCTTTAAGCCTAAAAATGATGAAAATGGCAAAAACCAAGTATTTATATACCAGCCTTCATGATCACGATCAAGGATCATGATCGCAATACCTCACCTATCAAGGGCATCGTAATTGCAATACCTAGATTGCATGCCCAATTATGATCATGATAGCAGAATCTCAATCATGGGTGCACTAGGTATTGATGCACCAGTAGGGGATGTGTTAATTTTCTAAGCCTTTGCGGGCCCCTCTAGATTCATCCAAAATCCCCTAAATGCAAATGAACTATGCTATCCTATCAAATCTGATGCTCCAGACTCAATGGCAATATCAAAATTTAAAAAAATATCATTTTCATGAAGTTGAACCCCGTAACCCAAAATCACAACTTTCCAAACCAAGGATCAAAATGAGATTTAAAAGCCATGAACCCACACCAACTATGTTACCACTCTAAAATCAATGTTCCAGATCTGCTGGGATAGTCAGTACTGCCATCCATTGCATGGATCAAAAGGTATTAATAGAAAGAAATTATATCTCTCTCAAATTTGCCAAAAACCACTAAATCCTATAAATAGAACCAAAATACATCGAGAACCATGCCATTCACCCCCACACCCCATAAATACAACAATACTACTATGCGGTAGGGTAAAATATTCAAGTCACACAAAAACACATTTTTCTCATAATTCATCAAAATTCAAGTCATTACACTCTTCTAACATCCAACAATAAAGGTTCTAATCTGGTGTTTGGCCTCTCATTATTACCTATTAATATCGATTCGAGCCTGATGTACATTTGGATGGATACTGGTTTCATGGGATTGGTTTGGCTATAGATTATTCACACTTTTCTTTAAATTATTTCTTGTGTATCCCACTAGCTTATAAGTACATGCTTGGGTAAATTGTCTTCTTCAATGTGTCTTACGGGCTTCTGGAGGCCCATTTAGGTTATGTTTGGTTTGCCTTTTAGTACTGCATTATTTATCATTCTGTTTCACCTTTAGTACTAGTTTATTGCATTTGCGTAGATCTATAGATGTTACCATTCTATACCTATTTATTATTGACTTAGGCTACACCTATGCATTTTAGTAACACTTTCCCTATATAGAGCTCAGTCAATCGATGATGCCTACTGAGTACCTGTTGCTTTGGTAATCATACTACAATCTGCATCTTTAACCTAATGTAGATCTGAGTACTAGTAGCTAGCGTACATATGATCCTCCACTATCTATTCTAGTTTAGTATTTTGTACTTGAGACTAGTTGTTTATATTGTATATGTTTTGGATTTTATCTAGTACTTTGGGTATCTCTTAGTAGTAGTTCTCGTACTTACCTGACTAGGTTTTGGAAGGGATTCATTTACATATTTATTCCTTTTCCTTCTCTTATTTTGATATTTTCCTTTCTATTTTTTTTTCTTATTACTACTACTGTTATCATTATATGTGGTCTTTTCTAGTTTCTATAAGTTAGCCCATTACTTATCATTTTGGCGTATGTCTTGGCTTGCCTACTAGTAGGATAAGGTAGGCGCCATCATGACTTATGAAATTGGGTCATGGCAGATTGTTATTAGAGCCTAAGTTTCACTAGTATTATTGGTACTAGAGCCAATATTTTGCAGAGTCCGTGGATCAGAAGGGACTTCTGTATCCAATTTTTGGAAGGCATAGAGCATTTTTAGGGAAAAATATCATTTTCTTAATACATTTTTCAGTGTTGGGTCTGAGTTGGTTTTTAATCTTTATTGGTTAACACCTTATGTAGATTGCTAAGATGTGAGGTGCGGGAGTTGTGGACCAGGACCTCGAGCCCACTGCCAGGGTTTTGGTTAGGGGACGAGGTTAACCTAGAGGTTGGGGGTAGGATAGAGCAGCTATACCAGTTTGAGATTAGGCTAGAGATCCATTACCTGAACTAGTCATAGCTCGAGACTTAAAGAGCTCCAAGTATGCTGCCACCGCACTAGCAGTTAGGATAGGGAGCAACCCAAGATCCACTCAGTTTTATATCTTCTGTGATTCTTCAGGATGTATTAGTACAATTATTGGGGTTAGTTTATGGTCTACTAAATGAGGGAGTTCAACCAACAACAAAAGATGCTGTTGATTTAGGGGCACAACCTATTTTAGAGACCACTAAAGAAGAGGTTTCTCTAGCACCAGTAGTCCCACAGCTGGTGGTAGCCCTGCTAGTTATGTCTTTAGGGAAGAAGAAGATGCTGGGGCAATTTTTTAGATTGACTCTACCCAATTTTGTCAGGACCTTAGAAGAGGATAATTTTAAGTTTCTATCTAGCTGCAAGGAGAGGTTATACAATAGGGGTTTAGTCGAGTCATGTGGAGTTGACTTTGTTGCTTATTAGTTAGACACAATAATGAGGAGGTGGTGGACTAGTTATCTTAATTCCAAGTCAGCTAAATCTCCATCAATAACTTGGAATTAGTTCTTTCTTGTCTTTATTAGGAAGTATATGCCTTACAACCCATTCAAGTATCTTCGAGATGAGTTTTCTACTTTAATACAAGGTTCTATGTCTGTGGCTAAGTATGACATAAGATTTCATATATTAACTAGGCAAGCCAGTATGATTCTGTCTATGGAGTATGAGTGAATTCAATACTTTGTCAGGGGATTAAGATTACCACTTTGTAGGGCTACACAAAGTTTGGTGGATTCATGGAAGTCTTTCTCTAATATTTTTAAGCATATTTATTTTATAGAAGAGATAGATCATGAGGCCCAAAGGGGCAGCAATAAGATACCTCATTACTAGGGTAGTTGCAGTGGGAGCCACAGTGGTTCGTAGTTCACAAGCCAAGGGTGCCACATTGGGTACCCCCCAAAAAAACCTTATCAACATCAAGGTCAGACTAGTTTTCCACTTATGGCATCACTTCAAATATCAGATAGGGGTCAACCCAGTTATTATGGTTCCAGTGGTTAGAGTAGCAGTCAGGAGTAGAGGGGTATTTAGTCAGGATAGTCAAGTGTTATAACCCTGAGGAATTGCATCACACAGTGAGGGGCCAGGTCCCTTAAAATCAATCACATGCAAACTACACAAAAATAACCAGAAGGTAAAGGACAGTGCGGGAGAAGTAAATACAAAAGGATTTTTATGTGGAAATCCAGGAAGGCAAAAATGACATCTTGCCCTCACAAGTACCCCAAATCCACTATAATCAAACTCTTGATTACAATCTAGATTTAAACCTACCTCTAGGATTCATTCTCTTATAACAACTCTACTACAAGCTCATCTTGGTAACTCTTCCAAGCACCCTCTACTGATTAACTCTAATCAATCACAGTCTTAGGAAACACTACCTAAGCAACTCTCTTAAAAAGAAGACACTACTCTTATAGCATGAGTAGTTTAGTTACAAATTAGTACTAACTCAAAAACACTCACTCACTCTGTAAGCATATTACAAAGATAAGAACATGAGCGATGCTTGAGCAATCTTGAATTGGGGTTTTGCTGCCTCTCTTTACTCTTTTCAATTTTTGGAAAAACCAATTGATGTAGAGGAGTCTCTTTTCTTTTATAGATAAGGATAATTAGGGCTAGAAAGATCATTTAACTAACAATCCAGAATCAGTATAAAATAACACCTGTATGTTTATTACATAAAAGGACAAAATTATGCAGATGACGCATTCTAGTTGTATTATACCTTGCACATCCAGGGTCCTGGACCCTTGTAGTTTAACTAATCATCATCAAAACTTTATATAAAAATTTCCCTCTTTCTGATAATGACAAACCAAACCTTGCAATTTGAGCATCATCGCACGTTCATCATATTTAATCAGAGTGATTACCACCTAAAGATGAATGCTCCCCCTATTATCATGTTTTCTTTATGATCAAGCGACATAAACCTGGTCCCTTATTGTTATTTGCAGCAAAAAGCTCTAATTTCTTTATCGCACATTCATCACATTTATTCAAAGTGATTTCCACCTGAAGATGAATGTTTACCCTATTATCATATGCCTCCATCATATCATTATAAAACAAAATATTTAGTGCATCAACACAATTCCCCCTACCAACATGACTCTCTTTAATCATCTATTCATCACATCTTTTCTCCTTATCATCATGCCAATCACATTCATTTAGTACCAAGTACCCTACTATATTTAACTTAGTATTCCCTCTTTTGGCATCATTGAAAAGTAAGTTTAGTAAACCAAGAGTAAATTAAGCACAAATTAGTTAACTCATGGCCACTAGGGCAACACTATCATGAAGAAAAGCCTATAAAATAAACAAATATAACACACAGAACAAGATTCATCCATTCATAATAGTCAGTACCAGTTCAATAAGCTAAGATAATCACCATAAAAATAATTATGTTAACATGCCACCTGATAAGAAAGAGTCGAACTGACACAAGATTTGATAAGAGGATAGAATAGTAAGACTCAAGAGGAAAAAGGCTTGGGGAAAGAAACCTAAGTATCCTCTTGATGAGTGATGAGTTTACCACTAAATCACACTCATTATTTGTGCACATTACCTTGTTATGGATGAATAAATGAGGTATAATTGCAATTAAATGCACTAACATCCACTTCTTGCAGTCATAGAATTAAAAGATTAGAAGGATATAGATTGGAGCTCAAAATGATCAAAAAAGTAGAAAAAAAGTTCAGCTAATGACCAAAGCAAAAGGGCCTCAGGTACCACAGCTGTGATCTGCTGACCATGGTCACTACAATAAAAGATGGTCAATCAATCGTGGTCGTAGTGGTAAATCATGGTCCCAACTAGACTTGTGCGATGGCGACCTAGCAGAGGATTTCAGCCTAAGGGAAAAGTTCTAATTGAACGTGCTGATAGTAATTTGACAAAAATGTCTCAAACCCTAATATTCATTCATCACACTCCTTCTTCTGAAATTTTTCTAGTTTTTTAGCTCTAGATTTTGTGGCCTCTATTTTTGGGGGAAGAAAATGTTGTATAAATTTTGGGTGAAGAATACATTGGGGACTTTTTAAGTGGAAGATTTTCTCACTTCCATTGTTGATATTATGGGAGAGCCAAGTTTGAAGTAAAATACACTTAGATCTTAAATAATTCAATTCAATGGAGATATGGGTATATTTAAGATTATTAATCTTATGTGTAGCTAAATCTCCCTCTTAGGGTTATGTGTGAATAGGGGTTAAATTTTGAGTTGTTATGGTTTGCATCTATTTGGTAGTTCTTATTTATGGGTTCTATTATTCGTATGCTAATTTTGTTGGGATTTGATGGATGAAAGCTCTGAATACCCACATCGATTTGATGGAAGAAAACTCCAAGCACTAGAAAGCTCGAGGCCATCTTCGAAAAAAGGGTTTTGGGTAAAGTGTAGGAATCCATATCATCCTCGAAAGAGGGATGTAGAGACTAAAGCAATAATAGACAATCATGCGTGTAGTTAGCAAATTTTCACTATAATAGTCATAAGGGTGAATGTGAAGTTGACTATGACATGGGTATCATCCCAGAAATAGGGATGCCTAGATTGAAGTTGTGGTTACCAATTGTTGAACACACCTATTTGTTATTTGAAAGAATCAATGTGTGAAAGTATGGTGTTTTGTTGAAAGACTAGTATCAAAATCTATAACCAAGCCTACCCATATTTAACTTACTAAAT
The DNA here is from genome assembly GCF_002878395.1 of Capsicum annuum. Taxonomy (NCBI): domain Eukaryota; kingdom Viridiplantae; phylum Streptophyta; class Magnoliopsida; order Solanales; family Solanaceae; genus Capsicum; species Capsicum annuum. The sequence goes on along the minus strand of NC_061111.1, from coordinate 104,712,335 downwards.
TGATATTGACTATTAACTCCCATATGTTACTCCCTTAGTAATGCATAATCCCAAGATCCATGCATAATTTTTAAAACTCTAACTATTCATAGCCCCGAATTTATACTAGAAAAATTTAAAAAGAAATATTATTGTAGGTAGTCACCTTCCCTAATTTATCTTTTTGTATCATTTGTTTGGATTTAACTTGTAGCTATTATTTCAAAGTAATTTGATTGTCACTCACATTGTTCCTCATAAATTCAACCCTGACTCTAATGTTGGATTAATATATTGATAACGATCGCCTTGAACTTGAATTGATGTGTAATTGAACGTTATAAAAAATGGTGTCATTGCCGGAGAACAATTTGGCATGTTAAGTTAGTTTGGAATTTTAGCTTACTTGCTTGAATTTAAGCTTATATATATGTGTTTGTGATTTTTCTTTGTAAGTAGATTTTATTTTATTTTCACTTTTCTTTATGGCATCTTCTAACAAATATGGGTCGGATAGTTGGAAGTCACATCGTCACCCTTCATCTTCATGTTGAGTTGGACCATACTTTAGGAGAGATTGTAACTATTCTCCTTAGAGAGATGTGGAATCACCCTATCAATCTTATTGGGAGTATGGTTATTATATGTGTAGACGTCAACAAGGACATTAGGATGAGTATCTAGATTCCCCTCCCCTTTACTTTACTAATTGAATTGCTAGTTCTTATGAGGTTATTAGTCTTTCTGATAAGAAGAAGGAAGAGCAAGTTACCAAATTTGACAGCTGTGACCCAAGATTATTAGCAATGTTGGACTGGTTATATGCAACTGAGGATAACCTAGAATACATGATTAATGAATGGACAAGTGTCACGAAAAAGGCAATGGGAAAAGAATAAAAACTTTGAACTATCATCACATTACCCATAACCCAAGAGGAGTTATGTAAAAAAGAATGACCAAGCTGTGATGATGAGCTCAATTCAAAGAATGATTAATAATTTCCCACTCATTCGATTCATACAAGAAAGAAGAACCCACAAAATAATAAATGGTATTAGAGTTACAGGAAGAATCAATGCTCACCTCTTATGATGACTCTAATCTATTTCGGGTAAAAGATGCTTTGAAGGAGGACAATCCTTATACTTTGGGGTTTGACGATCCAAAGGAGCATCTAAATCCTCATTTATCAAAGTCTAAGATGCTCAATTTATGAAGTACAAAGAATGGACTATTGTTATGCTTACCTTAACCCAAGGATCAAAAATGAAAGTTTGATGTGAAGCTGGGTAAAAGGTTTAAATCTTCAAAATGGCGAGATCAAAGCTTGCTTTCCATTACATAACTTCCTCTAAGTTTCATCTTGGAAAATTTGATTTTTTTGTCCCTCTGCTGCTTACTGTATGACGAATGAAAGCTGGGATGAAGATTCAAATCTTCTAAGTAGAGACATAAAAGGGAGGTTGGAGGTGTCTTGCTAAGACGTTAAAACTAAGCACTTGATTGGAGGCACCCCATCACGGCATGAAAATTGGCTTGTATCCTTTTTATTTACGTATGATAGAGTAGATTTTGTTAATGCTTAAGCATGTGAAATTCATGAAATATTGGTGCTAAGGGGATTTTTGGTTGAATTTGAAGAAGAAAACTGATGAAATTGGTAAGTTGGACTGGTCAATAAATGCAGGAGACCCGGTTGCTTGGTCTCAATTACTGCTATTGTGGTCTGTGCCTCTGTAATCGCAGAGGATGTGTGACCGCGATGGCATAATTATGACCACGATTGCGGTCAAAGCAGTTTAAATGACCGTCCGACTACCCATTTTTCCTATGCCTCTCTCATTTTTTTTCAAAACTTTCTCCTATTTTTGGAACTTCATTACAAACTCAAAAGTCATCTCATTCCATTAGCATCAGCTACCTTTGTAAGTTGTATAAACGCCCTTAATTTGAATATAAATGCATGCTTTGGATACGTAATGTATAAATATAGCCCAAAATAATCTTTTAATTATGAAACTTATGTTTAATTGCTATTATAATGTGGGTAGCTATGTTTCTAGTGTAAAATATCTTGGGGAAGTCTTGAGTACCCAATATTAAACCCTATATCTCTTAGATTGAGGTATACACCATATGCGCGATTTAAATGCCCTTTCGAGTTCAATATTCAAACCCTTTATGTGCGGGGCTGTAATCAAACACACTCTTGGCTTGAAACTCTCTACAATAATGCTATCATGCCGAGTGTAAGCTTTAGATTTGGGATTAAAACTATTGCTCAACTATGTACATAAATTGTCAAACCTGGTCTCAGGTACCGCGATTGAGGTCATTTGACTGCGGCCGCAGCACATCAATCGCAGTCAACACTACGTGGTTACCATACCTAAGGACAGTGTTGCACATACTTTAAAACTAATGTATAAACCTCATTGACCCCTAAGTCCCCCTAAGATTACAATATAATCTAACCTATTTAATTAAACACAATTTTTGTATAAAAGTACTAATCACGGCCTAAGTACCTTGTTTATAGGATCTAAGCTACAGAGATGGAGGAGTGTGACAACACCAGATTCATGACCCCATAATGTCAAAACTAATACAACTCAAACCTGTTAAAAGCTAAGTTACTTCCTGAAAGGGGTATCAACCTAGATAAAGTGGGGGAAAAGTTCCCAAGCTTTTATGCCAGACTAAATTAGATTGGGTTGATGTGTTTTACCCCAGACCCTTGTGCAACCAATGAACAATGGGTGCATAAAATCTATGCTAATCTGAGCGTGTCCTCTTTCTCAAACTCGGTGATGACTATTTAGGAAAGGCAAGTGAATTTTGGGATAGAGTAGATCAACGATGTATATGGGCTCCCAGATACTGACATAGAGCAGTTTCATATGAAGGCATGTGACCTAGGTACCTGGATAGAAGATTTGTTATGTGCTGGTAAGGAGGTTCCTTGGGCCACCACCAAAAGAAACTTCCTGATGAATGATTTCATATTATAAACTACGCTTTGGCTAAATATCATCTGTAGTCGAGTTTTACCGTGAACCCACATGACTATCGTCATAGATCTGAAAGCTCAGATAGGTCTATATTCTCTCTAGGATTGGATTAAATGTGGGAGAGATTGCGCATACAAAATGGAGATACTTCTAAAATCATGGAGGAGTATATTTTCTCCTTTATTCCCTTATTGTTGAGTTATATAGGATAGCACATGTGGAGGAATATGCCACATATAATTGGGTAATCCCAGGCCCCTACATATTCCCAATCAAATTTTGAGGTGAGGGTGCCCTAGGCTAAAGCAACAAAAGGAAGATGGACTAAGGAAAATCAGTCCAAGAAGACACAGACTCATACAGACCCTTATCAGCTACTGCCTTCAATAATATATATGTTGAGATGTAGAGGGTTAAAGAGCTATTGTCCAGAGTGCCTCAGGTACCAGAAGAGTCGTCCACTGCCCGTCATTCATACATAGCAAAGTCAGGTTATGATGGATACATAGCAAAGAAGAAGAAGCAGAGTGAAGAAGAAGCAGAGTGCCACAGTAGCAGTCCTGGAGAAAGTCTATTCTGATCTAGCTGCCTCTCACAGGGACCTCAAGGAGTCATCTAAAAAGATGGTAAAGAGGGAGAAAAAAAGAGACAAATTCTTCAGAAAGTTGTGAAAGGGGGTGAAAGGCATCTTTAAGGCACTTAAAAACAACCAACCACTACCTTTATCGAGATCAGATAGTAAGGATGAGGCACTTATAGAATGGTCAGCTGATGATGTGGGCAACATTGGTGCTGAGTCAACAGAAAAGAACAGCTCGTGATGAATCTACATGAATCCCATTTTACTCTTGCATCCTTACACATGTAGTGCAAACACTACATTTATTTAAGTTGAGGGAATGGTGGCCCCAGATTTATATTATTTCGTGTTATGGTATATTTGTTTTGATGATATTTTGGATACTATTTTTCATGTTGTGTTTTGGATGCTATATTTTTGGGATACCCGGATGGTGCCCATGTTTTATGGACTATCATATTTTTATCTTAAATTTTTAATTTTTCTCTCGGTATTTTAATTTTTATATATGGATCTTAGTGATGCATGACAACTGAGTTTTTGAGGCATTGATGCAGGGGAATTCTGAGTACCCGTAGCATAAATGTCAATATTGCAAAAGAAGTCTGAGAACCTATGCCATTGTATTTTATAAAAATTGGGATCACTTTATGCACCATTGGCGAAGTCTAAGTATCCATATAGTTAGTTTGCCCATTTTGAGCCAAGATGTGAGACTAAGGCTTTGGTTGTAGCTATAGGTTAGCAATTTGTGCGTGGTGCTATTGAAAATCAAGAAACCCTCTCCGTCCAAAAATTTTGAAAAATCAAGGGCATGCACATGAGCAATGTTGTAACAAGTTCTTTTTTTTGTGGCTCCACAAAATTTTGACTTGTAAATAGAAATAGGTACTCCAAATTTTGTCTCTAGCGGGAGGGAAATTTGTGCTCCCTTAGCGAATTTTTCATAACATGTGTGGAGCGCACTTTGGTTGTATCTCTTGTATATTTGTATTATCTAGAACTTGCCCTATTAGTCTTTCAAAGTTAATAATTGATTGTATGAGGTTGGAGAAATGATCTTACGCCACCTTTGTGATTTTGGAACCCACTCTAGCCTAAAAAGCCTACCTGAGTATGAATATCATCCCTAGTTACCCACTTTAAGCCTTTGGACCTTTCTTTTGAAAACATATTACAAGCCAAGAACCATTCTTTTTGTCCTTCTTTTAAACCATACCCTTTTTGCACTTGAAAATGTAATTTGAGGCAAAAGGCCTTAGGTGGGGGGGGGGGGCCTTAGGTGGCATATTACAAAAGTATAGTATATGCGTAATGTGCCTAAATATTTTAAAAATTAAAATAGAAGAGGAAAGGACCAAACAAAGGAAAGTTAGCATGAAAATTACAAGAAAATGAGATGAAAGAAGTTGGGTGAACAAAGAAAATAGCGTGTGGGAATGATGAAAGAAAGAAAGCAAAGAAGAGTGTCCAATAGTTAAAAGAAAGATTGAAAAGTGTGATGTAAACGTTCAAGGAAGGGAGTAGGCATGTTGTCACCAAATAATATCCTACCCTAACTCGAACTTACGTTACAAGCCATGAAAGTCCTTCGAGATCTCTAACCACTTACTTTCTTTGTAGTGGAAAACAAAAATAGGGGCAAGCCTATGGTATAACACTTGTTGCATTGAGATTTCTTTTGTGTGAGAGAAAGTTTGTGCATTTAAAAGTCCTTGATGCGTATTTTTTAGCTTGATGTGAGGAATTCTCTATCTTGTGAAAGCGGCATGTCAAACAAGTTGAGGTGGATAATTTTATAACCTTCCTTCAAGGGGAAAATGGAGTATATCTTAGTTGTCGTTAAAAGGGAGTCACTTCTAGAGTGTTGTTTTTTTTTACATGGTCTCTCTTTGAAGTTCTATATAGCCTTGGTTTTAATATTTGATAAGGAAGCATGTAGAAAAGTTAGCTTGCCCATGTGCAATGAGCTATTTGTGGTTGCGATTAAAGTCGAGGTCATTGTGATCTTTAAGGCATAAAGGTTGGGCTTAAATGATTATGTCTTATGATAATAGGTAGTGTTGCTTGAGGTCAAGCAAACGCTTTAAGTTGGGGTGTTGATGAGTGGCAGTTTACCACTAAATCGCACTCATCATTCGTGCACATTACCGTGTTATATATGAATAAATGAGGCATAATTGCGATTAAAATCACTAACATCCACTTCTTGCAGGCATAGAATTACAAGGTTGAAAGGATGTGTATTGGATCTCAAAATGATCAAAAAGGGAGCAAGAAAGTGCAGCTGAAGACCTAAAACAGAAGGGCCTCAGGTAACGCAGTCGCAACTGTCAAAGATGGTTAATTAATCATGGTCGCGGTGGTAAACTGCAGTCGCATAGCCGCAGTCGCAGCCAGACCTACGCGATCGCAGCCTAGCAGAGGATTTTAGCCCAAGGGCAAAGTTGTAATTGCACATGTTAATCCCAACTAGACAAAAATGACTCAAACCTTATCATTTATTCATCACATTCCTTCTTCCCTAATTTTTCTATGTTTTCAGATCTAGACTTTGTAGCCTCCATTATTGGAGAAGAAAATATTGTATAAATTTTGGGTGAAGAATACATTTGTCATGCCTCAAATCCTATTGGGGTAGAATGGCTCCTGTAACCGAGGAGGCCCAAGAGAACCAGCTTATAACCTTATACTTCCCATGCATACCTCTATGACAACACAAAATTTAGACAGCATTATGTCGCATATAAAAGGAAATAATCACC
>NC_061111.1:104631728-104702997 GCF_002878395.1 Capsicum annuum | reverse complement strand
TGCAAAATAAATCTCGAACTATTCATTTTTGCTTTAATCTAGCTTTGACAATTTTCCTTTGTATGCCCTCCTCTTCCATAGTAAGTACATAGAGGCTTGTGGACCTTGTGTTTAGCATCATGAACAATCTTACCTTCATAACCAAGTTCTTTCCTATTATTAGAACCTTGACTGGTTAGGTTAAAAAGGATTTGAGAGGATGTAGTAAATTGTAGGGTTTTTTTCAATTCTTCCCTTAGATGAACCAGGTCCACATCCAACTCCTTATTCTTTTGGAAAGCTGACATAGATGATTTTGGGAATACTCTAGTTTTTCTTCAAGTTCAACATAAAACTTTGATGCTTCTTTCTTCCCTTTACACTTAGAAGCATATACTTTCTCCAGTTGGCTTACCAAACTCAGATTTTCAAGTTTCAACTTGGCAACTTATTGCTTAGTTTCTGATATCTGGAGAGTCAAAGCTATTAAATCAAGCTCCTAATCTTTAATCTTTTCTTCCAGAGCATTATTTTTCTTTTTATCACAAGAACTATTAGCTTTCTTTAGTTGATAATCTAATCTTGAATTTTTAGATACTAACTTAGTAACCTATTGTTCAGTTTCAGATATTTGGAGAATTAGAGCAATTAACTAAAGCTTTTGACTTTTCACCTTTTCCTCTAAATAAAATATTTTCTCTGTCAGCTCACACATGGAGTCAATCAGTACATTTGGAAGACTTTTTATCTTTCTTGCAAAATAGTTAGCCAAGTTTTCTTTAAGGTCAGAGTGTGTTACCTCATTTTTTTCTTCATCTTCATTGTTTTCCATAAAAGAAAACAACTAATCAAGGTAACTTTCTCATCCTTCCCTACCAGCATGGAAAAATCTTCCTGCTTTCCATTTGCCTCAAATTCAATAGAGGAGTCTTTCTATATTTCTAGAGCCTGCCTTATTACATAGTCAGCTACAACTATTTTGTTTAATTTTACATGGACCTGGTCCTTTGTCACCACTAGTCTTGAGGTAATCCTGAAGATCCATTTTTTGTATGGGATAGTCCTAGATGAAATACTCAGAACTATGACACACTTTAAAATTTCTTCCACTTCTTGGAATTGACCATTCCATTTTATGTCTCTAACAATCCTATTAACTAAGTAGGTAATATCATTGTCTTAATCATCAGCTGGATCATGTTTAGATGACTTCAATGACAGGGATTTTTATTTTATTACTTTCTTCTTATCTAGCCATTGCAGCTTCTTGATCTCATGAGCTTTTAGATTTCCAATGAGTTCATCCATTATAAGGGTCTTCAGATTTCTTGCTTCTGTGCTGGCATCTACTTTTCTTTCCCAAGACTTAGGAAGAAATCCAATAATTTCTCTTTTGTTTGTATAAGGGAATCACTTCACCTAGGTAGTGAAGATTATTTGTGATAGAAGTGATCCTTTTATGAATTTTTTGGATTATTTCTCCTTTTTTCATGGTGATGGTTTCATACTGAGTGGTCAACATGTGTACTTTTGAATCCTTCACATAAGTGGTGCATTTATGTGTAGTCCTTAAGCAATCTCAGATCTCCTTGATTAACTCTAATCAGTGACAAGCTTAGGAAACTCTACCTAAGCAACTCTCTCAATAAGAAGACATTACTCCAATAACATGAGTAGTTCAGTTGTAATTCAGTACTAACCTAAAAACACTCACTCACTCTTTTAGCATATTATAAAGATAAGAACATGAGCAATGCTTGAATGGTTTTGAAATAGGGTTTTGCTGCCTTTCTTCACTCTTTTCAATTTTTACAAAATCCAATTAATGTAAAGACGTCTATTTTCTTTTATGGCTGAGGATGATTAGGGCTTGAAATACTATTGGGCCAGTTATCCAAATTAGTACAAAATAGCACCTGCAAGTTTGTTACACTAGAAGACAAAACTGTGTAGATGACTTATGCCAACTATAATGTATCTTACACATCCAGGGACCTGGTCCGTTGTAGTTTAGCTGCTTATCATCAAAACTTAATATCACATCAAGTTAGGTGGTCATTTTAGTTTTATCCAAACGTATAGACAGAGTAGGATACCTAGGGCATGGTATGATTTTAGGATTATTGGTCACTTCACCCATGAGTGTTCCCAACATAGGATGATTTAGCCTTCATTTTAGACTGCATAGCTAATTAGATCAGTGCCATCGCCAATCAGGGGTGGTAAACAAGGTCCTAAGGGTGGTTTCTAGGGTTCTAAAGGTATTCCATATGGAGGTAGGATAGGTAGTTAGACATATACCAAGTCTAGTACTGCATAGGTCCATTTGTATGCTATACCAGGTACATTAGAGGCTGAGGTTTTAGATGCTTTGATCATGGGTATAATCTTTGCATGCCATTATCTATCTTCGACTTTGATTAATCCAAATAATAATTTTTATATGTTTTAACTTATTTTCCATCACAGTTGGGTTTATATTTTGAGTCCTTCAATGTACCATTATATCTAGCTACCTAAGTGGGTATTATTTAGCAGTGGATCAGGTATATAGATCTTTTTTGGTGATTGCTCAAGAGTTTGAGACTAAGATTGAACTCATTGTCATAGATATGGTAGATTTTTATATGATTTTTCATATGGATTAGTTATCTCCTTACCATGTAGTCTTATATTATATTCTATGACCATTAATGTATCCATGCTGGTATACCCTTGGTGGCATGGCAAATTTTTACTAGCCATACGCTAATAGGGATTATTTCTTATATTCGAGCTAAGAGACTGATATTGATAGGTTGTGAGTCATTTATTTCTGATGTTTGGGATGTTAATATTGAGAGTCCATTGCAAGACTCCATCCTTATTGTTTGTGAGTTTCCTAATGTGTTTCTAACCTAAGTACCTGTCCTTTTTCCTGAGCATGATATAGAGTTTAGTTTTAACCTCAAGCCATACACCCAACCTATTTCGATGGTTTCATATTATATGGATTATGTTGAGCTAAAGGAGCTGAATCATTAGCTTTAAGATCTTCTAGATAAGGGTTTTATTAGAACAATTGTATTTTTATGGGGGTGCTCTACTTCTGTTTATAAAGGAAAAGATGGCTCTATGTATATGTGTATCGAGTACAAATAGTTGAATAAGGTGACCATGAAGAATAAGTATTCTATGCCTACTATCAATTATTTGTTTGACCAACTTCAGGGTGCAACAGTGTTCTCTAAGATTAATTTGAGTTATGGTACCATTAGTTGAGAGTTAAGGCTGCGAACATGCCTAAGACATCCTTCAAGACTCGTTATGGTCATTATGATTTCCTGGTGGTGTTATTTGGGTTGACCAATACCCCAACATCATTTATGGATCTGATGAAGTACATGTTTAAGATTTATTTGGACTCATTTATAATACTATTTATTGATGATATTTTGGTATATTCGAAGAGTAAGAAGGAGCACACACAATATTTGAGGACTATACTCCACACTTTGAGAGATTATTGGCTTTATGCCAAGTTCTCAAAGTATGAGTTTTTTTTAGAGTCTGTAGACTTCTTTGGGCATGTAGTGTCCAAAAAAGGTATTATGGTGGACGCAATAAAGATAGAGGCTATTGGTAGTTGGGCTAGTCCTACGTCACCTACTAGGTTTTGCAGTTTTGTTAGGTTGGCAAGTTAGTATAGGTGGTTTGTTGAGTGTTTTTCTTCTATTGCATCCCTTATGACTAGATTAACTAGGAAGGAGGTTTCATTTCAGTGGTATATAAGTTGTAAGGAGAGTTTTTTGAAGCTTATGGATTTTCTTAATTAAACTTTTGTTCTGACTCTTCCAGTTGAGGGTAAGGATTATATTATCTACTGTGATAGATCTAGTATTGGTCAGGGGTGTGTTCTGATGTAGTAGGGTCGCATTGTTGTATATTCATTAAGGCAATCAAAGATGCATTATCTCAACTACCCCTCTAACTACTTAAAGTTGGCCAAATAGTATTTGTACTCAGAATTTGGAGGCATTATTTGTATGAGGTTTTCTATAAGATATTTATTTATCACCATAGTCTTCAGTACATTTCTGACCTAAAATGAGCTTAATTTGAGGTAGCATAGATGGAATTAGTTGCTGAAGGACTATGAATGTATACTCTACCATTTGGGCAAAGCGATTGTGGTAGCAAATACCTTGAGCCAAAAGTCAATGAGTATGGATAACTTATCCTTCATTTTAGTTTCTCAGAAGTCGTTAGTTTTGCATTCTAGTCCTTAGTTAGATTGATGGTTCTTTGGATATTTCTGACCCTTAGAGGATCATTACTAATGTTGAGGCCAGTCCTACCTTGTTAGAGAAGATTCAAGGTTTTTAGTTTGAGGATATCAGGTTAGTTAGATTAATGGTTTGTTTAGATATTTCTGACCCTTAGAGGATCATTACTAGTGTTAAGGCTAGAGTTATCTTGTTGGAGCAAACTCAAAGTTGTTAGTTTGAGGATATTAGGTTTTATAACATTCGAGAGCAGGTGTTGAGAGGTAGGTCTAGGAGGTTTACCTTAAATTCTGAGGGTATTTTGAGGATTGATGGTCATATTTATGTTTTAAGGGTTTGAGATTTAATTTAGTTGATTCTTTATAAGGCTCATAGCTCTTAATACTCTATTCACCCTAGGCCATCAATGAAGGAAACATTATTTGTGGAGTGGTATGCAAAGAGATATAAAAGGTCTTATAGCTTAATATGTTTGTTGTTAGTAGGTACATATCGAGCACTGTAGTCTAGGTGGATTGCTTCAAAAGCTACCTATTATCAAGTGGAAGTACGAGTGAGTTACGATGGATTTTGTAGGTGGAATGACTCACACATCATGTGGTTTTGACAGCATTTGGGTCGTCATGGATAAATTGACCAAGTCTGCTTATTTTATCCCCGTTAGAGTTTCCTTCAGTTCCTATATGTTAGCCTATATTTATATTCATGAGGTGGTTCATTTACATGGGGTACCTATTTCTATTATTTTAGACCAAGTCTCTTGGTTCACTTCTATCTTTTGGAGGATATTTTAGAAGGAGTTGAGTACCTAAGTTTACCGTATCACCACGTTTTATCCCAGACTGATGAACAGTCAGAATGGACTATCTAGTTTTTGAAGGATGTGCTTCATGGTTATCTAGTATATTTTGGGTATCAGTGGGGCCAGTTTCTACCTTTGGTAAAGTTTATGTATGATAATAGCTTCCATTCCAGCATTCATATGGCCCCATTTAAGGCATTGTGTGGTAAGCAATGACGATATTTTATTTGTTTGATTGAGACTTCTGAGGCTAAGACTCATGGCACAAATTTGCTTCGTGAGTCATTAGATTGAGTTTAGGTGATTTAAGATAGGCTACCAGCTTCTCAGAGTAGATATAGAAGTTATGCTAACCGCAGACATCATTCATTGAGGTTTAGCATCGATTATAAGGTCTTTTTGTGAGTATCGCCCATGAAGGATGCGATGAGGATTGGGTGGAGGGCAAGCTTAGCCCTAGATATATTGGACTTTTGAGATCCTACTGATAGTCTGGGATGTCGAATATGTGTTGGCATTTTCCCCTGCCTTTTCAGCCATCCACCCAGCTTTCATGTGTCTATGTTGCGATAGTGTATTCTAGATGAGTCATATATTCTTTGGTAAGACTCAGTTCAGTTTGATGAGAGGTTGGAATTCATAGAGGAGCTAGTGTCCATTTTGGCCAGAGATGTCTAATGGTTGTATTCCAGGATGTTCCAGTAGTTAAGGTTAAGTGGCATCACCATCTAGTTTAGGAAAATACTTGAGAGACCGAGCGTGATATGCATACTCAGTATCCCTACTTATTTTTCCTTTAGGTATTTCCTTATCCTTTACTTTTGCGGCCAAAATTTCTTTTAGTAGTAGATGTTGTAATGACCCTCACGGTCATTTTTCTTGTTTTCACACATTTTGGGTGTCTAGGACTTTTCTATAACTACCCCGAGTTATTTATGTCTTTCTAGGATTGGCATTTCGATTTTCAAGCGATTCATTTGAGAATTTTAGTGACACCAAATATAATGTGGAATATTTAATCCAAATTAACATTTGGTAGAATTATAATTTATCTCTTCTAAAATGTTTAAATTGGTATACGATTCTTTAGTTATGATATATCTATATTACTTTACAATAGTTTTATAACTTATTAATATTTTAAGTGGAGATAGTAAATCTAGATATGTGAAAATATTGTTGTTGTTATTATTATTATGTAATAGAGGTTTTATTAGAAATAATTTTCTATTAATTAAGTATATTCAAAATATGATATTTATTTTAACACAAACTTTTGCAATAACCGAATATATATATATATATATATATATATATAAAATAGATTATGTAAAGAGGATGGAGACATCTTTACTTCCACGTAAAAGTAGAGGAATAATACAACAAATGTCTTGGTGGCAACAATTAGTGAATAAGTGGGTTAGTCATTCATTACCATACAATTAGCTTTCTATTTTTGTTAAAATCTATGTACATTTTCCTTTATATACTGGTGAATGCTTATAATTACTGTAGTTTATTAAGAAATTTTCTCTTGTACAATTGAGATAACAATTTACCATAATGAAGAAGTGGTAATTCACAAAAGGTTGTGATAGTTCACTTTATCTCGAAGTAAATTAACTATCTATGTCAAGTTACAGGTTCGAGCTCTAGTAAAGAACTATTTAGCGGCTTCCCAGAGAGGCTTTTAGCTTCGATATTCAGGTAGGCTAGGCTTACCCTATCTTTAGATTTAGCTTATTTAAGGTAATTGTGTGTTATTATGCTAGTTTTCAATAGGTAATTCTATTTTGGATATTGTTTGAAATATCTTATGCATTATTTATCCGGTTAGAACCTCGTTCTAGTAAATTTTGATTCTGTTATATTTTAGTATGATGTAGTGTTTTATGAGTATAGATTTGGTATTAAGTTGAAAACCTTGGATTCATCCCTTTTAACAAAGTTTAATGAAATATTATTTAAGTGTACTCTGATTATGATTTAGGATCTATACGTACTTTATTTCTATCATTGATTATGAAATTTGGCACAACTTGGCATTAGTTTTAGTATTGCTTGGGTTTTAATTTTTACAATTGGGTATGGTTATTATGAGTTTTAGTTTGAGTCCTGCATCTAGTTATGATTATCTAGGAGTTTTGGTACTGATTACTTTTGTTCTATGAGTTGTGGTTCCTCAAAGTTTTGGTTTAAGTCTGACATCTGATTATGAATTTTGTTGTTTATCATGTATGTGGACTCTCATTACAACCCACTATTTTTAGTTTAAATCTTTCATATGGCCTCTTGTTATTATCCACCAGTACTGGTTCAAGCCCAATGTTTGGCCTCTCGTTAGTACCCATTGGTGCTGATTCAAGCCCAGTCCTCATCTGGATGGCTAATATGGTTTCATGGGATTGGTTTAGTTATAGATTATTTACACTTCTCTTTAACTTACTTCTTGTGCATCCCACCGGCTTATAGGAATACGATTGGTTAATTGCCTTCTTTAGTGTGCTTGACGGGCATGTAGGGGCCCAATTAGGTTATGTTTGGTTTGCCTTTTATTACCACATTATTTATCTTTATGCATCTCTTTTACTATTCCTTTATTACATTTGCATAACTCAATAGTTGTTTACCTTTCTATCCCTATTTACTGTTGACTTAGACTACATCCTCCCATTTTAGTTATACTTTTCCTGTATTAAGCTCAGTCGACTGATGATGGCTATTGAGTGCCCATTGCTTTGGTACTCATACTATATTTCTTTATCTTTAGGCTGATGCAGAATGAATTACTAGCAACCTATATTTATGTGATTCCTATTTTCTAGTACTGATCTAGAGCAGGATGAGCTTGCTGTCATACGAGGATGATCCGCCTCTATCCATTCCAGTTTAGTCTTTCATAATTGACACTACTTGTATATATTGTGTAGATTTTGGATTTCATCTAGTATGCTGGGTAGCTTTTAGTAATGGCTCTAGTACCGGCCTTACTAGGTCTTGGGAGGGATTCGACCTTACCAGGTCTTGAGAGGGATTTATTTGTATATTTGGTACTTTTCCTTCTCTTGTTTTGATATACTTTATATGCTTCTTGTTTGCTTTTCACTTTTTAATACAATTGTTATCATTATATGTGGTCTTTTCAAGTTTCTATCCTTTTACCTTTACATATCATTCCAGGCTATGGTTTGGCTTGCCTATTGGTGGAATAATGTAGCCACCATCATGACTTGTGAAATCAAGTCATGATACCAACTGCCTTTGAGAAGCTGAAATAGAAGTCAAGCTATCCATTCACCGCCTTCCAACTCAAGAAATCCACTACCACGTTCGCCTTGCCTAGATTGTATATAATAATGATGTCATAATTCTTAAGCAACTCCATCCACCTACACTTCCTAGAATTAAGCACTTTTTAGGTTATAAGATGCTGAAGGTTACGATGATTGGTGTAGATCTCACAATGCACACAAAATAGATAATTCCTCCAAATCTTAAGCACAAAATCTACCGTTGCTAACTCTAAATCATGAGTGAGGAAGTTTGATCGTGCACTTTTAGCTTCCTCAAAGATTAAGCAGTAACTCAAACCTACTACATCAACAAATAACCCAATCCAATACCAAAAGCATCACAATGTATGGTGAATTCCTTACCTTCAATAGAAAGAAACAATATAAGAAATAAAGTGAGAAAACTCTTGAGTTTATGAAAGCTCGACTCGCGATCCTTGAACCACTAGAAAGGTACGTTATTCTGGGTCAATCTAGTTGTAATGACCCTTTCGGTAATTTATCATATTTCTTCTTACTTTCACTGTTAGAGCTCTTCCATAGCTACCCCTAGTCATTTATGAATTGTTGGGACTGATCGCTCGGTTACCAGGTAGTTTGTTTAGTTTTTAGAGTCAATTCCCAATTTAGATGTCTTTGTTGGTTCTAAATGGCCACCGGGATAAAAAAATCAGTAAAACATCCTGGTTGCAAATTTCAATTATGCTAATAGCTCCAAAATATTTATTTTAGGCTAGGTAGACCTTTGGTTTGAGTCCCAATGTGCCCAAACTCATTTCGACCTATTGGTTGAAAAGTTGGAAAATTAGAATATATGTGTGGGACAAACATTTGGTTGAAACAACTTCGGATGGAAAGTCTAACTTTGCCAATGTGTTTGGAATATCAAAATTAGTGTGGTTACATAGTTCATTTATATATTTCAAATCCTAAATGAATCTCGAGGAATTAGCCAAATCATGGAATTTATTCCAAGGTTAAGCTAATACCTGGTGCAAGGAGAGGATGCCCTAATCTTACACATATGTATAGAAATTGCCATACTGCGATCATGGTCCATGGATGGCAATCAAGCCACCTCTTTACCTTGGAAGGGTATTTAAAGGACTTTTAGGCTAAATTTTGAGAACACTTCTCTCTTCTTAGAGTCCAAAGAGCCTTAAAATGGTGTGCTAAACTCAAATTGAGTCTTGGGGTACCTTTTAAGAGCTTAGATAACATATATTTTCATGATTAACAACGGATTTGAGATATGAATCCTTTCATTTCATGCTTAAATTTCTTAATCTTGACCAAAACCCCAATTAGCTTAGAGGCTTAATTTAGCCCCAAATAAGCTTAACCCTTTAACTATTTCTTGAGGGTTTTGACTCCTTGATGGTTTATGAACATTGGGTTGACCTTTGAAATGTGTTTTCCATAGGTTTGACCTCCTTGGGTTTTTTACATGATTTTGTTTTATCTGAAGCACAATAGTACAATATAGGTATCAATGTTCTCATTATAATGTGTAGATTATGTTTTTGATCGCTTGGCACCTTAAAGAAGCTTCTCGGAAAGGAAAAGCAAAGGTTTAGAAGTTACTTTGGATTTGAGTTAGGTTAGGCTTGTTCCTTGTTAGATTGCGCTACGTTATAGTATAATTATGATATTTTGTTAGATTGGGATGTGTTTTAGGTGTTGGAATATTAAATGGTATGATTTAGGTTTTGTTGAATCATTTAGGTCACTTGAACTTGTAGATTAAAATGTTTGACTTATAGGCTTTAATCTTGGTGAATTTGATTCATGTATCATGGTTAACATGAGTATTGCCTTAGTTACTCTAGTTGGATGTGAGTGACCTTGTCACTCATGTTATGGGTAAGTTGACCCTAGTACTTAAATTAATGGAAATACCTTTGATACTATGATTGAATTAGGTGTAATATTTGGATTGACATAGTTCACTTGAATACCTTAGACGGCTATTAAATGGACAAAAAATTCTCTCTTGGAAAATATATTAGCTAATTTGAGTAATTATACTATGGGAATAACAATATAAATGATGTACATGGTTTGTCGACTAAATTACCGTAAATGCTATGAGTACTATAGTTGATGCGATAAATTAAGACCATGTATATATTATTATGTGTGCCATCAATTAAGCTATTTTTGGACTTTGGGCTATGGTATTACTCCTATTGTACTCTTGTTTAGTAAGCAAACTAGTAACCATGGTAGAAAGCCGTCATATTGCTAATATTATAGGTCTTTACATTAATGCTTCTAAAAGGCATGTTTATTATCTACATGGGAAGTTAAGTTGCTAATTTTTCCTGAAACACGATGATAATTGAAATACTCATGTCACATATATATATTTTGATAAATTGAAATGGAAGATAAATGTTGAGTATTGGAGGTATGCTCTTCTTTACTTTTCCTTTATGTTCATTTAATTTATCCCTCGTGGGGCCTGTCATATCTTTTAGCCCTTTTGGGGCTTGTCATTTACTTTATCCCTTGTGAAGTTTATTCATTAATATCAGTATTGAATTGCATATTATGGTGATAAGACAAGGGCAGAGGAGTTTGTGATGATAATATTGATACCCAACAAGGTCAGAGAAGTTCATGATGATGATATTGATACCCGCCTAAGTCGTGCAATATTATGATAATGATATTGATGCCCGACAATACTAGAGTGTGACTATGATGATATCCCAAGCACGGATGAAGGATTATTATTGATGTGGTTATGTGTACATCTACGTTTTTGAGTTTGGCTATCCCTATGTATGACAATTGTATGCTCATGTGTATATGCACTTATTTATATATAATGTGGGTAGGTTATTGATAGTTTGACACAAGTTGTAGCCCACTAGTGTTAAATTCATTTTAAGTAGTGTAGTTAATGATTAATAATAACCAAAGATTAGCGATGTATATTGTCTACATGATTAATCAAGACTAGTTTGTAGGCAGGAAACTAGTTATAAAATAAGGATTCACTTAGTGAGTAATATTAGTTATAATTGCTGAATAGATAAGTAATGTTGACTATTAAAATGGGTATGTGGTGAATAGTTGCCTAATAAATGCTTATATTATATGATGGATAGAAATCTAATAGACTTGTTAATGATCCTTGCTTAGCTAATTAGAAGTGGATAATAGGTGTTGAGGATAAGTAGCCAATAATGATAATTAGATGTAAATCGTGATATGGTCAATGTTTGTAGCAAGTGAAGGTTTGGTAAAATGACCAATTAATGATGAATGTGAGATATAGATGAATAATGATGAGTCTTGGATATATTATTTGTTAAATGCCTTATTATTGTATCTCTTGTGTGTACTCTCTTATAGTATGGGATACGGTAATGAGTCCGTTACTTTATGAAATAGTTGGTGTGTGGGCTCAAACTTATTACTTATTTTTGCTTATGTGTATACCTTGTGATAAGTTATGTTTCTGAATGATCTATTTTTACTAACGATGATATTGTTATGCACTGATGATATATGTTATACTATTATTTTGGTTTGACTACTTATTATATATAATGATGATGGAGATGATTCAAGTTCGATTCTGTACCTTGACTTACTTAGGATTATCTTGCATTATCTCATCTTTATTTCTTGACTTACCTTAGTTTGTCGATGATGCCTACTGAGTACCTGTTGTGTTGATACTCACACTACACTTTTGTACCTTTTTGGTGTAGATATGAGTACTAGCTACCACCGTTGATTTGAGTTTATACAATGTTGGTGTTTTAAAGATAGGTTGAGCTCATGGAGTTTAAATCGCCCATTTTGTCTCTATCTTTTACATCCATTCAGTAGTATTTGGGTTATGGTATAGGCTTACCTACTGGTGGGATTTAGTAGGTTCCATCATAACTTGTAAATCGGGTCATGACAAATTGGTATTAGAGCCTAAGTTTCATAGGTATTGTTGATACACGAGCAAGTGTCTAGTAGATTCCTACGTATTGGAACATTGACGTCTTTGGGAGGCTATGGGACATTCTTAAGAGTCCTTCACTTTTTTCACTCATATTGTGCTAAGAGTCTGAGTTAGTTTGTAGAATATCCCCTTGACTTTACTATTTCGTAGATAGTTAGGACATGTGCTATCACTATATAAGATGAGGGTCCTGATACCCAGCCTATGGATCCTACTCTTATTTGTGGATGACCTAAAGGTTAAGGAAAACCTCATGATTTATCCGCAGCTAGAGACCAGGACCACCTTCCCTAGACCCTATTTCTTTACTTGAGCCAAAGATTCTTCTGTGATAGCTAGCAGTAGGCCAGGGATTAGCACAGGCTCTACTAGATTTTGTTCCTTCCTCACTTATGAGAGATGTATTGACTTAGATGTTGGGTATTATAGGTGGTGTACCAGTAGATGGTGCATAATCTACTGATCTGAGTGCCACTAAGTCAAGGGCGTAACCTGTAGCTGTAGCTCCCAGAGTTAAGGTTCCCCCTGTATCCATAGTTGTTCAGCAGGTAGCTGTTTAGCCAGCTATGACACAACTTGCTATGTCTTGTAAGGAGTACATTCTTGAGGTTGGCTTTGCCTAGGTTTTCTAGTGCTTTAGGCAAAGGATACGTATTCGTTTCTGATTCCTTGTGAGGATAGGCTTTATAGTTTAGTCCTTATTGAGACTCGTGGTATGGATTACACTATATTTTAGTTAAATTTGTTTGCTCGTCATTAGTGGAGGTGTTTTATGGATTCTAGACTAGTTGGATTTTCTTCTTTGTCTTGGACATAGTTCTCTGATACATTTTGAAGAAGTGTATGCCACACGTATCCGGAGAGATTTATGGAGGGATCGTTTCCCCAAATTAGAGTAGGGCTCCATGATAGTTGCCGTGTTTGAGGCCCATTTTCATGATTTGGCTAGGCATGCGACTTCTATGTGGGACACTAAGTATGAGAGAGTTCGCTGCTTCATTAGGGGGTTGAGAATACCCATTCATATAGCTACTCAAAGTTTTGTTGCTATTGGTAGGAATTATTTTGAGGTTTCAGATCATGCTAGGGTGATCGAGGAGATACACCGTGAGAGTCATGATGGCCATGATAAGAGGACTAGATTTTAGGGTAGATATGGTGGGAGCTATAGTAAAACCCACTCCAGAGATTATAGTTCTCATGTTGGGTATTCTCTTCGTCCATTTTTTTAGCTCCAGAGTTATCCCTGTCGACCAGTTCAGCCAGTACTTTAGATTAATGATGGACGTTAATCTGGTGCTAGTGGTTGCCCTAATAAAGTTAGTGATAAGTCTACAAAGGGTTAATCGTTGGGACATTCATTCTAGATGTGGTGGTTATTATGGGTCATTCGGATCTATTGGTTCTAGTTCTGCTCATATTTCCTATTCTACTTGTGGACTTTCTGGTCATTATTCATAGGATTACTCTGGTCATAGGGATGGATGTTTTATCTCAAGCTACTGCTCCTATTAGAGCAATTCATCCCTCGAGTACGGGTGGTTTTCATGGTTGTAGAGATGGTTACCAGGGTGCTTAAAATGATTCTCAGGTAGGTAGGACAGGAGGTCACTCAGGTGCTCATCCAGGTGTCTGGCGTGGTCAGTTATATGCAGTACCTAATAGACCCGAGGCCGAGACTTTTGATTTTATAGTTACAGGTATGATTCTGGTGTGCTGCAAGTTGGCTCTTACTTTATTTGATTCGAGATCCACTTATTCTTACATATCTGCTTATTATGCATCATAGTTGGAGTTGACACGTGATCTATTATCTATGCCTTTGTGCATATCTACTCTCATGGTTGATTTTTTTTATAATGGTTTGGGTATTTAGATCTTGTGTTATGATAGTTAGTGAAGTTGATACTCCTGCAGATCTTATTATTCTGGATATGCTAGATATTGATGTGATTATGGGCATAGACTAGTTATCCCAATATTATGTAGTTCTAGACACCTAATTTTGTCCCTCCCAAGTCCAATTTTATTCATTTTTAGCTCACATTACCACACACCATCACCCATGTGATTATATCCCACAAACATACAAAAATTCAATAAATCCCTAACCTTATCCTAACAAACTTTATCCCAACCACCTCACCCCAAGGTAGTCCACCCCCTCACATGACTTCCTCCATATTTCTTTTCCACAACGAAAGAGCGTACATATGCACCAAGAACATACAGGAACTGGGTGATGATATATACACAATCATTCATAGAATTCATAGGAACACAAAATCATTCTTCTCAATTCATCTTCTCCATAAAATCTCAGACACACCTACAGAATTCCATGCTGAAGTACACAACTCACATCACTCTCACACTCTGCACGATACCACGCACATATCCATATAGAGAAGAGCACACATCCACTGATGTTGACATATAAAAATCAGTAGCAAGGGAGGTAAAAACAAAGGGGGAGAGAGAGAGGAATCTGGTGACCTCCTTTGGCAGCCCACCGAAACGCTATTGGAAAACAGCCGCAGTCACTGTATGGTTACCGATCCAACAAAGTCCATTGGAAAATGGTTGCAAAACAGTGATGTAAGACTGAATTTGGGTATGGGTCTTCGGTTGTTTTGCGATTTTGGTTTGAGTTATTGAAAACAGAGTACAGGATCGATATTTAGTAATCTGATTTTGATATTTGAGGTTAAAATTTGATTTGGAATTTGTGTTAAGGTTCGGTTTGAGGTTCTGGTGTGAATTTTATCTCGTTTAATTGAATAATACTTGAAATCGACAATTGAGGTCCAATTCTATTCTTTCCCTCTTTTATTTCATTGTTTACTATATTTGGAACGTTGGATTGACTATCGTGTTTTTTTATCCTTGTCGGTGAAGAATGCGTATTTATTTTGGTTCATGTTTGGTTCCCTTAATTACGATTCACATGGTAAAATGGTATCTCGTTTGAGAATAAAAATTGGTTGTTTGGGGTTGGAATTGATAAAAGTGAATGCTTATTTGTTTTGATTCATTGTTAGCGGTTTAATTCTAAATAAGCATGAATGTTGTTGGAACTTGATAGAATCATGATAGGTTGAAGTCGATAGGAAAATTATAGATTATTGGGTTAGGTAAATTTAGAATTGGTGGATTATTGGAATGTTTGAAATATTTGTTGAATGTCTTTTTTACCTCATTTGAAATGTGTATTCATTTGGCCGGGGAATGCCCCGAGGTATTTGTATTTATTCATCGGGGAATGGCCTGACGTACTATGTTGGCAGAAGATGATTGTGATGAAGGCCCGAGACATCGGGTAGAGCATGGGAGCACAGTTTAGGATTAGCATAGGTTAGAATAGGATTTATATTTTTTGCATTTCTTTTTTACTTTGGACTGTATAATGGGACTGAACATTATATTTTTGGGATTTTATTTTGGTTTGTGTTTGTTTGCTTGATTGTTGAGAGTTTGTGTGGTTTATACATCCTTAGTGTCAAATTAGCCGATATGCTCCACCAAGCGGCTGTGGTTGCACCACGGGACCGAGGGGTGCCTAAGACCTTCCCCTCAGTCAACAAAATTCCTTAGTCGAAATCTCTGTTCGCAAACTATTTTTTAGAGTCAAATCATTTTGAAAAGAATTTCCAAAGGTGACTTGGCACACCCGATCTATTTCAAGTGGTGACACTGAGTTTAAATGGAAATAATCCTTTTTAAAACATAATTTTCAATCTCAGTTTTTGTAACTTTAATAATAAAATCCCTTTTTGAGCTTTAAAGTTGAAATCTTTTTTGGTTGAAAAAGGGGTGTGACAGTTCTGGAAACTCTGTTGGGGACTCGTTTAAGAATTTGAGCTTATTTTTGGATTTTTATCGGCTTAGTTTGATATTATGAGTGTATAAACATTATTTGTGTTATCGTTTGTTGTTTATTTTATCATTTTTGAGTGCTTACGTGCTACGTGTTTATAGTTTTTCTCTTATGTGTTACCGCTCTATATCTGGCATCATGTGCATAACCCGAGTCAATTCTTTCTACAACAACTCCTTGAGTGCACTTCGTGTACACAAACTCTAGTTGGGTCACCCTTATTTTAGGAGTAGGAGCCGTCGGACATATGGAGTGGGTGGAAAGCAAAGCTACCACTATTGATCATATGCTCCCCCAAACTGTCTTGTTACTAAACCTCAACGTAGGTCAGCATTTAGGTCATGTTTATCTGCATCATATTGAGATCTAACGGGACCCACTTGGTCCTTTGTAGAAGACTCACCTCTGAAGCATCCCTACGTGCTAAATGTTGCATCTTTGAGGGTAACGTGGTCATTTGACGGACCGATTTGGGGAAAGTATGTGTTAGAAGTGAAGTATGTAGACAAGAAAGTGTTGAAAAAAAAAAGAAAAGGTGAATCAAAAAAAGTTTCTTAGTTTTTAGGTTCTTTATGACTTTTGTTTTGCACGATTCAAAAAAAAAAATTTTTTTTTTTACTTTTTGCACTCATTTTTCAAAAATAAAAAAAGACATCAAAAAGATTTTTCTTTTGTGTCATTTAGCAAGCATTCACAATTTTAAAACTTCAAAAAGATTTTTTAGGAGCTTTTTATAAAAGAAACATTCAAAAAAAGGGTGGTAGAAGTTTTGTACATTTCATATAACGAAATACCAAAAAGATTTTCTTTCATAGCTGTTGATGTCATTTTTTTTATCTGAAGTGTCAAATTCAAAATTAAAAAAAAAAAAGATTTTTGCTATGTTGTTGATCGTGTGTCTTTCGTTATGTCTTAAGTCAGGGTGCAATCTGTTATTTAATTCTTTATATGTTCAGTCTGGACGAATTACACACTCCTGATTTTCCTCTCTTGGGAGTGAGATACGTAGGCAGCCTATTGTGGATTCAGAGATCTTATTTAAAAAATAAAAAAAAAAAGATTTTCTTCACTCTTTATTAGAGTAGGTGTTTCATATACATTTTTAAAAGAAAACTACAAAAAAGATATTTTGTTAATAGCTTCAAGTCTCATTTTCGTATAAAATTCAAAATTGAAAGCCCAAAAAGATTTTTCTTTTGTAATCATTGGTTTCGTATTGTATAGGGATTTTAAACCTGAAAAATGCAAAAAGATTTTCGTCAATTCTTTTGACAATATGTTATTTTTGAAGTTTTTTAAAAAAAAGAAAGGAAAAAGAATTAATTGGCCATTTTGGCAAGACTTCACGAACTACGCACACCTGATTCTCCTCTTTCGGGGTGAGATACGTAGGTGCCCTTCTTGGGTTTGGTGAACTTTTCTAAAAGAAAAAAATAGGTTTTGAAGAAAATGTTGAAATCTAACATATTTATTGCCTCTTGTTGAGTTAGTTTAAGGTGGTGGTTTTGTTGCATCCTAGCTGGTCCTCCACATCACACAAAATCTAAGGAAGGTTTAGCTGTGTTCAAAAAGGATACGGAGAGTGACCTCATCGATCAAACAAAGAGTCAGTAAAATAAGAGTTAAAAGAAAGAGAATTTGAGACTAAGACAACAAATGATGAAAATATATCTAGCTTGGGCTAGTGGGTTCCTTCTCTTCCATTCCTCAATATTGATCCTGCCAATATCTTGAGTTTTCCATTACAATTGCAAAATTTAGTTCCCTATTGTTTATTGATACACCACAATATGCCTCGAAATTCATGCCACGTTAGCTATATCTCAATAGATCAACCACTCATTCTCTAGCTCCTTGGGTCACAATTTTGAAAGTTGTAGTGCTTTGAAATGGAAAGGTTGATTAAAGAAAATTTGATCATAGCATAAAACATTGATCCTATAAATTTCACACGAAATCCTTCACCCATACACGGTAATGCATGATATGAAATGTTGGAAGCATTGAGTCAAGCAGGAAGATCCAAAACTTATTTGTTGAAGAGAATGTGTCTGACAGTGGTGGAAGCTCTAGTCATGCTGATATACAAACCAGTGGCTAAGTTGTCAGGTTGAGCAATTGAGAAGTCACCCGTCTCCCTACTAGGAAGAGGTCTAGTAGTTCATTTTTTTTAATTTTTTGTTATCCGAATTATTTCAGGGTTGTAGTTCGGGATCTATATTGTTGTGTTTCTCTGTTGTCTTTGTTTAAACCCTTCTATCTTTTCTTTCAATAAAATGTGGTGTCCCTTGTCATTTTGTCTCATTTTAAGTCATTTGTTTGTTTTCTTTACATAGTACATTTTTATGTTGGCTTTAGTGATATGACATACTGACGAAACTTTGAGCTAGATCTTAAAATCCAATTTGTGCACGAACTTTGAATCAGAGGGCTAAAGTTAGAAAAAGCATCCGAGAAAATATGTAGAGTGCTGAGACATTTGGTGACAAGTTGAAGACTTCTTCAAAAATTAAGGCAATTGTTTTGAGATTCATAAGAATTACTTGGTCATCAATTAAAAGACATGTCTCAATTAGGTCAAATAGTGTCTTCATGAATAGAAGGAAATTCAGCTCCACGAAATCATGAGTCATTCAAGGTGAGGAATGTACAACGAAAGTGGAGTTGTATACTAGAAAAATGTAGAAGAAGTAGTGACGCACAGATTCAGTCAAAGTTAATGCTTAAAAGATGTTACAAATGATCTTTATCTTTCATTTTCATATTACATGATGTGTACTTCCATTTTCAAGGATTGATATGATGAAGGCATTTTCTTATGCTATCCAAACATTGTGTCATCCTTTGTTTACCCCATTTGAGTCTTAGTGTTATTTTCTTTCATACCCCTCTTTTGGAATCAAGATAGAGTCAGCAAAGCTCAAAAGAAAAGTATCGAGCAAAACAA
This sequence comes from Capsicum annuum, assembly GCF_002878395.1. Taxonomy (NCBI): domain Eukaryota; kingdom Viridiplantae; phylum Streptophyta; class Magnoliopsida; order Solanales; family Solanaceae; genus Capsicum; species Capsicum annuum. The sequence goes on along the minus strand of NC_061111.1, from coordinate 104,683,864 downwards.
TAGAGTCAAAAAAATAAAAAAAAAAAGAAAAAGAAAATATGTCCAAAATGAAAAAAAGAGTAGAGTGTCTAGAAAAATAAAGTCAGAAAAGTCCCAAAGAGAAAGAGTCAACAAAACAAAAATTTAGAATCAAGCAAAATAACAAGCTGTCAAAACTACGCATGACCTAATTCTCCTTTTTCAAGGGTGAGATACGTAGGCTTCCCTACTAAGGACTCAGTCAAACTAAATAAACAATTTAGAATTTCCCATTCAAAGAAACTGGGGCATGAGTTAATCCTCATTGTTTGAGTCAATTCAAAAAGTTGTAAGTCCTACCCTACTCTAAGTGTCGTTTGAGACTCATGTCATCCTTTATTTCTAACACTATCCAAAAGCCAAGGTACAACCAAAGAAAGACCTTCAGATCAATCTTTGAGAATATTAAGGCTATGTATGCAATGGTTATGATGATGCATTTTGGGTATTACTTGTCTTCCTCAGCATAAAAAATCAGGAGAGGAATAAAAATGAGAGAGTCTTATTGGTGAAAACCCTCACGGGCACCATAAGGAGATAGTAAGTTGAGAGAAATAAAAATGAGAGAGTCTTATTTGTGAAAACCCTCACGGGCACCATATAAGGCAATGGTGAGCTGAGATAAAGAAACAGATTTGTTGGAGAAAACCCTTCAAGGCACCACTAGCCGAATGAGGTTTCTGAATGAATTTGGCCTAAGAAAGCAACTCAGTTTCAAGTCCATTAATTTAACAGCAATTGATAGAAGTTTGGATGGAAAGATCAGACAGCTTAATCCAAAATACCTGACATAATCATTAGAGTTTACTGTCTTTTCTAGATAAATTTTCATTTCTTTGTTTCAAATGGGGATATTCATTGTCTTTTCTTTCTTTTCTTTAGTTTTATTTTATTTTCTTGAGTCAGTTAACCAAATAAAAAATCATTATTTTTTCTCTTGTCTTTGAGTCAAGTCCATATAAAAAACAAGTGAGAAAAGATTTCAAAATTTGCTACCAGCTCCTCCAATTTCACAAAGCAAGACAAAAGGCCAACACATGAAAGAGACATGATTGTGAGCCGAAGTATGGCATGAAAAAAGTTTTGTCATTAGACAAGTGTGGGAACTTATGGAAATACAAAGGTTCAAAGAGGTTATCTGAGGAGTATGGCAAAGCAGAGATATTGTGTTTGTTTCAGAGTCACTCTTAATCATCTGAGTTTGAGTCAATAAAGCAGCAAGTCAATGACATATGCTAAAGATTGGAAGCAAGTTCAATGTGATGAGGGCACGAGTGATCACCGCGAAAGTTAAAGACACAAACCAGCCACTATGTTTTATACTGATAAGTTTTCTTTGATGAAACAGGTAACATATTATATTCAAATCAAGGACTTCAAAGCGTAAATATCAAGGGATGCAATGCCTCACTTTCACAAATACAGAAAACAATATTGATGCACAAGTTTGATAATCAAATCATAGTAAAATTCATCATCATATATCTCTCGGAGACACACTTTCTTGTCCAGGAATTTCAGTTTTCATTTGTTAGGTGATACACTTCTTAAATTGAACCTTTACTCTTAGAAGACGTACCTTTTAGTCGAGTTATTCCCCCTTGATTCCCATAAGACGTACATTTTTCTTGAGTCATCTCCTTTGATTCCTATAAGACGCACCTTTAAGTCGATTCATTCCCTTTGACCCCTAGAAGACGTACCTTTTAGTCGAGTCATTCCCCTTGACCCTTAGAAGATTTACCTTTTAGTCGAGTCATCCCCTTTGATTCCTATAAGACATACCTGTTAGTCAAGTCATTCCATTTGATTCCTATAAGATGTACCTTTTAGTCGAGTCATTCCCCTTCACCCCTAGAAGACATACCTTTTAGTTGAGTCATTCCCCTTGACCCCTAGAAGACGTATCTTTTAGTTGAGTCATTCCCTTTGAATCCTATAAGACGTACCTTTTAGTCAAATAATTTTCATTGATTCACATAAGACGTACCTTTTAATTGAATCATTCCAATTAGCTCATAGAAGATGCATTTCTTTGTGTGGGATAATTTTCTTTTTAGTTTTGATGTGATTTCAGGAGCCTGCCTGAAGAATAAGGAGAATACATAGAAAGTCAAGAAACAAGGTGAAGCAGTTGAAAAGCAAGCAATAAGAGAAAGAAAATTGAAAGTCAACATTTAAAAAATGGCAAGTAAGGAACCCACCTGAAGAACAGGGTGAAGAAATTGAAAGGAAAACACCAAATTAAAGAAAATGCAAGTCAGGAGCCCGCCTAAAGAATAGGGTGATGAAACTCAAGTCAAGATTTCAAAGAAGCTGCATATATAGGACTTTTATAATTTTATTATCTTTTTAGCTTTTGTCATTTTTCATTTTTTGATGTAATGATGAGCCGCGACCGGAACCTTAATGGGACCTCACTCAACTCTCCAACTCGGTATAGTACATCTCCTTCCAATCCTTTGATATACCTATCCCTTGATTCCCTCATAACTTGGGTAGGTAGGATGTCCTAAGTCAGGACTTAGTGCTCCTCCTTCCTTCTGTTTCATTCTTTTAATAATGGTCGGGACAAAATTCTGTCTCGTTGTCTACTTCTTTGTCTGAAAACACTTGATATTTATATTCAAAGGGGGCATGCTGTAGACACCTAATTTTTCCCTCCCAAGTCCAATTTTATTTATTTAGAGATCATATTACCATACACCCTTACCCATGTGATTATATCCCACAAAAATACAAAAATTCAACAAATCTCTAACCTTATCCTAACAAACTTTATACCAATCACCTTACCCCTAGGCATCCCACCCCCTCACGTTACTTCCCCTATATTTCTTTTCCATAAAAAATAGGCGTACATATGCACCAAGAACACACATAAATTGGGGGATGATATATACACTCTCACTCATAGAATTCATAGGCATACAAAATCATTCTTCTCCATTCATCTTATCCATAAAATCTCACACAAATCTACAAAATTCCATGCTGAAGAACACAACTCACATCACTCTCATGCTCTACATGATACCATACACATATCCACATAGAGTAGAAGACGCACACACTGATGTTGATGCACAAAAATCAGTAGCAAGGAAGGTAAAAACAAAGGGAGAGAGAGAGAGAGAAATCCAGTGACCTTTTTTGATAGCCCACCAGAATCACTTTTGAAAAACACCCGTAGTCACTGTGTGGTTATCGATCCATCAAATTTCACTAGAAAATAGTTGAAAACAGTGACGTAAGATTGAATTTAGGTATGGGTCTTCGGTTGTTTTGTGATTTTTGTTTGAGTTATTGAAAACAGAGTACAGGATCGATATTTGGGAATCTGATTTTGATATTTGAGGCTCGATTTGAGGTCAAAATTTGATTTGGAATTCGTGTTAAGGTTCGGTTTGAGGTTCTAGTGAGGATTTTATCTCGTTCAAGCAAATAATACTTGAAATTGACAATTAAGGTCCAATTCTATTCTTTCCTTCTTTTTTATCTCATTGTTTACTATATTTGTTATGTTGGATTGACTATCGTGTGTTTTGTTTGATCCTTGTCCGTAAAGAATGCATTTTATTTTGGTTCATTTTTGGTTCCCAAAATTATGATTCGCATGGTGAAATGGTATCTCATTTGAGAATAAAGATTAGTTGTTTGGGGGCGGAATTGATAATAGTGAATGCGTAATTATTTTGATTCATTGTTAGTGGTTTAATTCTAAATAAGCATGAATGCTTTTGGAAGTTGATAGCATTACGATAGGTTGAAGTCGATAGGAAAATTATAGATATTTGGAGTAGGAAAATTTAGAATTGGGGGATTATTGGAATGCTTGAAATGTTTTTTGAATGTCTTGTTTACCACATTTGAAAAGTGTGTTCATTTGGCCAGGGAATGCCCCGAGGTATTTATATTTATTCACCAGGGAATGCCCCGACGTACTATGTTGGCAAAAAATAATTGTGATGAAGGCCCGAGGTATCGGGTAGAGCATGGGTGCATAGTTTAGGATTAGCATAGGTTAGAATAGGATTTATATTTGTCGCATTTGTTTTTTACTTTGGACTGTATAATTGGACTGAACATTATAGTTTTGGGATTTTGTGTTGGTTTGTGTTTGTTTGCTTGATTTGTAATGTTTGTGTGGTTTATAAATCCTTAGAGTCAAATTAGCTGATATGCTCCACCAAGCGATTGTGGTTGAACCACAGGACCGAGAGGTGCCTAACAGTTTCCCTTCGATCAATAGAATTCTTAGTCAAAATCTCTGTTTGCAAATCGGTTTTTAGAGTCAAATAATTTTGAAAAGGATTTCCAAAGGTGACTTGGCACACCGATCTATGTCAAGTGGCGACTCTGAGTTTAAATGTAAATAATCTTTTTCAAAACAAAATTTTCAATCTCATTTTTTATCACTTTAATAATAAAAAACCTTTTCAAACTTTAAATTTGAAATCTTTTTTGGTTAAAAAAGGGGTGTGACAGTAGTCATGGATTATTTTGGAAAGACCTTTACCTTAGCCATACCCGGCGTACCCTGAATCGTGTGGTAGGAAGCGGTTTGCCATGGGCCAACAGGGGTTATCTCTTTTGCTCGTGGTAGCAGACTTATTTTGAGGGGTTGCGAGTCTTATATCACTTATATTTGTGATACTCATATGGAGTGTATGTCGCTTGACTCTGTGCCTGTTCTTTGTCTATTTCTTGATGTGTTCCCTACCAACTTTCCTAGTATTCCTCGTGTTTGTGAGATTAAGCTTGTTATTGGCCTTGAGCCTGATACTCGACCAATTTTTATGGTACCTTACTGAATAGCACCTGCTGAGCATAAGAAGATGAATTATCAATTTTAGGATCTTCTTAGTAAGGGTTTTATTAGGCTGAGTATGTCTCAATAGGGAGCTTGGTACTATTTATAAAGATGAAGTATGGTTCCATGTATATGTGCATTGATTATACATAGTTGAATAAGGTGACAGTGAAGAACTATTATCTTATGCCTTATATTGATGATTTATTTGACCAGCTTCAGGGTGCCGCAATGTTTTCTTAGATTGATTTGAGGTCTGGTTACCATCAGTTGTGGATTCAGGCTAAGGGTGTCCCATAAACACTTTTTAGGACTCTCTATGTTCATTATGAGTTCTTGGTGATGTCATTTGCATTGACTAATGCCCTAGTTGTGTTCATGGATTTGATTAATCGAGTATTCAGGTCTTACTTGGACTCTATTGTGATTGTGTTCATTGATGACATTCTTTTGTATTCAAGGAGTAGGGGGGAGAATGCATAATATTTGAGTATCATGCTCCAAACTTTGAGAGATTATTTTCTTTTTGCCAAGTTCTCCAAATGTGCATTTCGGCTAGAGTCAGTGACATTCCTTAGCCATGTGGTGTCTAAGGATGGTATTATGGTACACCCGACAAGATAGAGGCAATTTATGATCGTGCTAGACCTACATTTCTGACTAAGGTTCATAGCTTTATTGGTTTATCCAGTTATTATAGATGCTTTGTTTAGGTCCTTGTTACTACTTCAGTCCCTATGACTCGAAAGGAGGTTTCTTTCTGATGGTCTGAAAGTGTGAGTCGAGATTTGGAAATGCTCAATGATTTTCTTACTTCAGCTTCTATGTTAGCTCTTCCTATTGAGGGTGAGGGATTTACTATATTTGTAATGCTCTTGGTGTTGTCCTTGGTTGTGTTTTGATACAGATGGGTCATGTCATTGATTATGATTATAGACTACTTAAGGTGCATGAGAGAAACTGCCCTTCTTATGATATGGAGTTCGCGACCGTAGATTTTGCGCTTAAGATTTAGAGGCATTATCTCTAGGGGGTGCATTGTGAGATTTTCATTGATCGTTGTTGTCTTCAAAATATGATGACCTAGTAAGAGCTTAATGGTCAATAACGTAAATGGATGGAGTTTCTTAAGTACTATGATATTTCCATCTTTTATCATCTGATTAAGAAAAATATAGTTATTGATGCCTTGAGTCACAAGGTAGTGACTATAGGTAGCTTGGCTTGTGTATTAGTTCCACAGAGTCCGTTGGCATGAAAATTCAGTCCTAAGCTAATTTGATGGTTCTCCTTGATATCCCAAATCCTAGAAGGATTTTGGTTTGTGTGGAGGTAAGGTCCTCACTATTTGAGCAGGTTCACGATCGTCAGAATGAAGATGGCAAGCTTTGGTCCCTTCGTGATCATATGTTCATGGTGAGTCCAGGAGGCACACTATTGATTTTATGGGTATTTTGAGGTTTGAGGGTCGTATTTATTTTTCTCAAATTGGTGATTTAATTCAATCGAGTTTGCATGAGGCTTGTAGCTCTAGATATTCCATTTATCCTGGTACAACCAAGACATATAGAGATTTGAGGTAACTCTATTAGTGGAGTGGAATAAGGAGAGATATAGCAAACTTTGTAGGTCATTACCTTTGTTGTCAGTAGGTAAGGGCCAAGCATTAGTGTCCTAGTGGTTTTACTAAGAGGTTGACCATTCTTGAGTGGAAATGGGAGCGGATTACTATAAATATCATTAGTAGGTTGCCTCGTACCTCTCATGGTTTCGATCATATTTAGGTTATTGTGGATCATTTAACTCTATCAAAAACAACCTCTCTACATCTTCGGAGGTAGCGGTATGGTATGCGTACATTTTACCCTCCCCAGACCTCACTGTATGGGAATATATTGGGTTGTTGTTGTTATTGTAGTGGATCATTTGAGTAAGTCAACACATTTCTTTCCTATTCACCTTCAGTGTTAAAAAATTAGCCCATCTATGATTGGGAGATAGTCTATTTGTGTAGCATGCCCATTTCTATCATTTTTTACCATGGCTCTGTATTTATTTTGAGGTTTTGAAGAGCACTTTAAGAGGATCTCGGTACTCAGGTAGATTTGAGTACAACCTTTAACCCATAGACCAATGGTTAGTCCAAGCAGACTATTCAGGTACTTGAGGATATGTACCGAGCTTATGTTATGGATTTTAGAGGCCAGTGGCATCAACACTTAGCCTTGAGAGAGTTCTCCTACAACTATAGTTATCATTTGAGAATTAATATTGTACCTTTTGAGTTTTTGTATGGTAGGAGATGTTATTCCCTAGTCGGTTGGTTTAAGACTTTTGAGGTGAGTCCCATGGTATGGATTTCCTTTAGGACTCGTTGGATAGAGTCAGGGTGATTCAGGATAGGCTGACAATAGCCCAGAGTAGGTAGAAGGCCTATGTGTATCTTAGGCTTTATGCCTTGTGATTTGTAGTTGGTGATTGTGTATTCCTTTATGTATTACCCATGAAGGGTGTGATGGGGTTTGGGAGGAAGGGTAAGCTCAGTCCTCAATACATTAGTCCTTTTGAGATTATCCGTGCAATTAGTGAGGTAGCTTATGAGTTAGCTTTACTTTAAGATTTTGCTATTTTTCATCTAGTGTTCTATGTGTTTATGTTGCAGTCGTATATTCCTGATCCATCCTATGTTCTTAGGTGGAATTCAATCCATCTAGATTAGCATTTGACCTTTGTGGAGAAGCCTGCACTTATTCTGGCAAGGGATGTGAGGCGGTTTCGTACAAGAGAGATTCTTATTGTTTAGCTTTAGTAGAGGCACCGCCTTGTAGAGGAGGCTACTTGGGCAATTGAGAATTAGATGTGGGCCCTACATCCCTACTTGTTTTAGACTTCATGTATTTTTCTCATCTTTAACTTTCGGGGATGAAAGTTCATATAGTAGTAGATATTGTAATGATCCTTTAGGTCATGTAATTTTGCTGTAGAGCTCTTCCACAGCTTACAAAGTCATTTGACTTGTTGGGACTAATAGCTTGGTTACCAAGAAATTTGTTTAGTTTATAGAGTCAATTCCAGGTTTAGAAGTCTTTGTTGGTTCCAAATGGCCATTGGGCAAAAACTTCAGCAAAATGATCTCTGATACGAGTTTTGGTAGACCTTTGGTTCGGGTCCTAATGCACTTGAACTCATTTTGACCTAATGGTCAGAAAGCTAGAAGATTAGAAATTCAAGTGTGGGACCCATATTTGGTCAAAATGACCTTGGATAGAGAATCCAACTTTTCCAACGCGTATGGAATGTCAAAATTAGTGTAGTTACATAGTTCATTTGTTTATATTGAATCCCAAATCAATCCTGAGGCATTGACCAAAACATGAAATTTCTTCCAAATTTTAGCTGTTACCTGGTGCAAGGGGAGGATATTGCGATTGCACAAGCATGTATAGCTATCTCCAAACCACGATCATGGTCCATGAATTACGATCACACCACCTATTTACCTAGGAAGGGTACTTAAAGGCCTTTATGGCCACTTTATGAGCACTCTTCTCTCATCTTAGAGACTAAGGAAAACTAAAATGGTCTGCTAAACTCAAATTGAGCCTTGGGTACCTCTTGGGAGCTTAGACAACATATATTTTTTTTTACAAACAATGGATTTGAGGTATGAATCTTTCTATTTCATGGTTAAATTTCTTGAATTCTTGACCAAATCCCTAATTAGCTTAGAGGCTTGATTTAGCCCCAAATAAGCTAAACCCTTACTATTTATTGAGGGTTATGACTTCTTTATGATGTATGAACATTGGGTTGACCTTGGAAATGTGTTTTCCATAAGTGTGACCCACTTAGGGGTTTTTTGCTGATGTTTTTGGATCCAAACAACAATAGGGCAAAAAATGGGTATCGATGTTCTTGTTATAATGTATAGACGGTGTTTTTGATAGCTTGGCACCTTTAAGAAGCTTCTCAGAAGGAAAAAGCAAATGTGTATCGGTTCGTGAGGTTTCTCTAGATTTGAGGTAGGTTAGTCTTGTTCCTTGTTAGATTGAGTTATCTTATATAATAATTTTGATATCTTGTTAGATTGGGATAGATTTTAGGTGTTGGAATGTTATATGGTATGACTTGGGTTTAGTTGAATCATTTAGGTCACTTTAACTTATAGATTAAAATGTTTTGCATGTAGACTTGAATCTTGGTGAATTAGATTTATTTTCTCACGGTTAGGATGAAGATTGCCTGTCACTGTAAATGGATATGAGTGACCTTGTTACTCATGTTGTGGGTAATTTGAACCTAGTGCTTACATTAATGGAAGTACCTTAGATACTATGGTGGAATTAGGTGTAATGTTGAGAAACACCATTACCTTAGGACTAGTGGTGGCTTTCTATACATCTATGAATGGATTTAGATACCTTAGCCTAGTCCCGGGTAGAAATTGGACTTAGAATGTATTTGGGGAATTAGAAGGGGGTCCTAGACCCACCTTAAGCTTTGATTGACATAGTTCCTTTTAAAGACCTTAGATGACTATTGAGTGGCTAGAAAATTCTCTCTTGGAAAACATATTAGCTAATTTGAGTAATTATATTATCGGGATGACATCAGAAGTGACGTATATGGTTTGTGGACTAAATTACTGTAAATGCTATGAGTATTATGGTTTAGTCTATCAATTAAACACAAGTCTATGTTATCACGTGTGCCATTAATTAAGCTGTTGTTTTGGACTTTGGGCTACACTATTACTCCTATTGTACTCTTGTTTAGTAACCAAACTAGAAACCATGCTAGAAAGCCCTCATATTGCTAATATTGTGGGTCTTGACACTAATGCTTCTAGACGTCATGCTTATTGTTTGCATGGTAAGTTATGTGGTTAATTATGCTTGAAACCCGATGATAATTGTAATTCTCATGTCACACACAGACACACACATATATATATATATATATTGATAAATTTATATGGAATACGAATGTGAAGTATTGGAGGTATGCTCTACTTTACTTTTTCTTTTTGTTCATTTACTTTAGACCTCGTGGGGCTTGTCATTTACTTTAGCCCTCATGGGGTGTAACACCCCAAAATATCATCCCGAGATACCACACGGTGCCCAAGGCTACACGTAGCCTCAAGCTAACCCTTTAAGCCAAAACACTACCCTTGGGTTCCAACACAACAACATACACGCTACGCTAAGGATATATATATAAGTACATATCATATCAAATCGCACATGGCATAAAATATCGTTAGAATGTACATATATGGAATGTCTATACACAAACCAACCCAACAATACATTAGAATGACATTGCCTGTATACAGGAAAATCAACGAGCCATTGGGACAAACCTCCAACTAACTCAACAGACCAAACAGATCACAAAACAACAACACCAAAACTAGCAACTTGGTCCTCGAACCATGAGGACTCACCACTGAAGGAACGTAGATGCGACACTCGGATATCACTGTCGTGGCTGTGGCTGAGTACCTGAACCTACATCATGGTAAGAATGTAGCCCATAGAGAAATATGTGGGTCAGCACAAGATACGTACTGAGTATGTAGGGGCACATGCAAAATATAAATAATATCATAAATTTTGTAAAAATGTACATACGGACCATAATGACACACCTGGCTTGAGTGACATTGAATCATGTAACTCATAACGTCTTAGATAGGAAATGTAGGAGAAAACCTCATAAATCATTATAGATCATCATAGGCAACATGACTTACCACATCAAAACTTGGAGTGACTCGGTATTTCAATAAACATGACTCTTATGGACAAGGGAGTTTACTATAACTGACAACCCCACGTGAGCTACGGGAATACCAACGTTTGAAACCTCCGTTGGCGGGAGCTTCTTGCTCTTTGCCAGGGAGTACGACCTTAAAACTGCAATAATCACATTCGGGATCTCTGGCCAATAATACATCATCAAACAATCCTACGGTGGCACATTGGTTTGGGGAAATACCAAATTTCCCTCTCCGTGCTAAGTACTACTCCCCGACAAGCTCAAAACGCGTTAGGAAATCCACCACAACATCACAAGGGTCTATCATAGAGACCAAATCAAATCTCTTTCTCATTTATCAAATAATATCAATTTGTGGATTCCTAACTCAACACATTTTAGCTCAAAACATTTTAATCTTCCTCAACATCAACAAGGTATCATTGCATTGAACCATAACCAACTCGACATTTGGATAAGGATATGAAGACTCAATACATAATATTTCAACAATTTAACTCATCAAAACCATCCGGAAAATACCAAGACTCATTGCAACTTTAATATCAATATTTCTCAATTTACCATCCAACTCTCATTTAAAGGTACTTGAGACATCAACTCGTAGTAGGGATATAGAATTTCCAATATCAATTATAAATTCATAAAAAGGAAATAGTGGAATGATAGTATAAATCAAGGCTTAACAAATTAAATCATCATACTCTCATATTCAAATACTTTTTGGACATAATTCCATCTCAACATCATACACTTATCAGATGACATAATCCCATAGCTCATGGACAATAATAGAGGATGTAAAACCATATTTCCAATTCATGGTGAAACATGTAAAGTATTATGTCAATGTAATTCAACAAAAGTACCGGGCACAAGATCGAAAGGATAATCTTGTTCAAAGCCCCACATACCTAAAAATGGAAGATGAATATGAACTTCCGACTTTGGAACTTTATTCACGAAAATAAAGGGTACTTCTTGAAGGCCTTAACATGATCAACTCGAATTACAAATCAATTTGAAATTTCTACGTTTCAATCAAGAGACATAGAAGGATGAAATTTGGAGTAGTAGGGTTGGGGTTTGAACCTTAGGAAATTTTGGAGAAAAAATGAGCTGTTGAATTCTCTTAATGGATTTAAATCCATGGTTTATCCAGATGGATTGGAGTGGGAATGACCAAAATACCCTTAAAAATCAAATAATGTCAAATTTGTCCTTTCATGGACTGTTTTGATAGGCTGATGTATATCGACCATAGCTTTTTGTTCCGATAGACAAATTGGATGAAACCAATTTCATTGGAAAGAAGACTTTTAGAGATATTTGTTAATATGTAGTAGCTCACCCAGATCATTATGTACAAGGAGTTATGATTGTTTGAAGTTGACCCTAAAATTCGCCTGGGCTCAGTATTTTTTTTCTGCACATTTACTGTTCACCACTATTCATGGTAGCTCAGAATGATCATAACTCATCTCTCGAGTGTCCGTTTTGGATGATCCACATATCTTTGGAAAGATTATTCGATAGTCTACGCGATGATGGGTTGCATATCAAGAAATTCCACACAGAAAAATTATTAATCATGATAAAAAGTAGAATTCAACACATTTTCGTCTGAGATCTTAATAAAAATTTTTCTCCGGGGCATCACATCATCTCCCCCTTGGAAACATTCATCCTCAAATGTTGATAGGTAGGTCAAGAATACTATGAAAATGAGTATATAGAGAAAAATCATCTTGCCCAAGCATATACTCCATTCTAGATTTTCTTGGATATCGTAGAAAACACACAAGCCAAGATAAACATAGTAATAAGGATTAAATCAAAAGAGAACGATACATTTGACATGCTCAGGATTCATAGGAAAGAGGTGGGGATATTTGGCGTGTATATCCACTTCGGCTTCCCAAGTAGCACTCTCCACGGATTGATTTCACCAAAGCACTTTAACCAAAGGAACTTCCTTGTTTCTTAGCCTACGAACTTGACAGTCAAAAACCTCAATCAGAATCTCTTCATATGAAAGACTATCTTGAATACCTGAGATTTCAGAAGGATCAATCACAACAGAATCACCAATAGACTTCTTAAGCATAAAAACATAAAAACTGGATAGACGTTAGATAACTCCGCGGGCAATTCAACCTTATACGCTACCTTCCCAATGCGATCCACAATCTTATATGGACCAATGTAACGGGGACTTTGTTTCCCTTTCTTTCCAAATCTCTTCACCCCTTTCATGGGTAAAAATTTCAAGTACACTAAATCACCAACATCAAATTCAAGGTCTTTCCTCCTTACATCTGCGTATGATTTTTGATGACTTTGGGCGGTTTTCAACCTTACCCAAATTAACTTAACCTTTTCCATGGCCTTAAACACCGTATCCGGTCCAGTCACTGCAGCCTTGCCAACTTCAAACCAACCAATGGGTGATCTACACCTTCTACCATATAAAGCTTCAAACGGGGCCATTCTAATAATAGCATGAAAAATGTTATTGTAATCAAACTTGGTTAATGCTAAGTGCTCATCCCAACTACCTTTAAAATCAAGCACATAAGCCCGCAACATATCTTCTAAAGTCTGAATGATCTACTCGACCTGACCATCTGTTTGTGGATGGAAAGCAGAACTTAAACGAATTTGCGTACCGAGACCTTTCTAGAAAGATTTCCAAAACTAAGAGGTAAACTGAGTACCTCTGTCAAAAATAATAGCCAAAGGGATTTCATGAAGTCTGACGAGTTCCCGAATGTATATTCTATCATAATCTTAATCTGTATACAATGAATGCACAGGCAAGAAATAAGCTGATTTCGTCAGCCGATCTATGAAAACTCAAATCGAATCATGATGGCGATGAGAAGGAGGCAAACCAACTATGAAGTTCATATTCACTTCTTCCCACATTCAAGTAGGAATGATAAACTCTTGCATCATGCCACTGGGCCTTTGATGCACTATTTTAACCTGTTGACATGTGGAACACTTTGCCATTAATTCTGCTATGTTCCTCTTTATACCATTCCACCAATAGATTTCCTGCAAATTATGGTACATCTTGGTAGCACCAGGATGGATGGAGTATCGCGTACCATGCGCTTCCTCCATAATCCTTTCATTCAAGTTATAAACATTAATAACACATAATCTTTCTTGAAGTTTCAAAATGCCATCTCCTCCTTGGGAGAAAACCTCCACCTTTTGGTCTTTAACTGACTCTTTTAACCTGACCAAGGTAGGATCCCTGTCTTGCTTCTCCTTCACTTCCAAAACTAAAGAGGATTCGAAACCGCTTTGCACTCCTATACTACCCTCACCATCACCAAACAACCTAACCCTAATCTAGCAAAATGATGTACCTCACGGGCCAACTCCTTCTTACCAATCTCCACATATGCTACGCTACCCATGGACTTCCGACTAAGGGCATCTGCTACTACATTGGCCTTGCCCGGATGATATAGCATGCTTATATCATAATCTTTCAATAGTTCTAACCATAGTCTCTGCCTAAGATTCAACTCCTTTTGGGTGAATACATACTGTAAGCTCTTATGGTCCGTGAAGACGTCGACATGGACACCATACAAATAATGTTTCTAGATTTTCAACGAAAAAACCATGGCAGCTAATTCAAGGTCATGGGTAGGATAATTCTTCTTGTGAAGCTTTAGCTGCCTGGAAGCATAAGTTATAACTTTGCCCATTTGCACCAAGACACAACCAAAACCGACTCTGGAAGCATTGTAATACACCACAAAACCATCAACACCGTCAGGCAAAGTCAACATAGAGGCTGAAGTGAGTCGAGTCTTCGACTCCTGAAAACTCTTCTTGCAAGATTTGGACCACAGGAACTTCACTTTTTTTCAGTCAAACGGGTCATAGGAGATGCAATAGATGAAAAACCTCCAATAAAATGATGATAATAACCAGCTAGACACAAGAAACTTCAGATATCAGAAGGATAAATAGGTCTAGGCCAACTCTTTATAGCCTCTATCTTTTGAAGATCAACTTTAATACCTTCAAAAGAAATAACATGACCTGAGAAGGCTACAGAGTTTAGCCAAAACTCACACTTACTGAACTTAGCATACAATTGATGAGTTTAAAGAGTTCCCAACATGATTCCGAGATGATCCACATGATCACCCTCACTTCAGGAGTAAATAAGAATATCATCAAGGAATACTATTACAAATAAATCCAGATATGGCCAGAATATACGGTTCATAAGATCTATGAAATCCACTAGAGCATTAGTTAACCTGAAAGACATCACTAGAAATTCAAAATGACTGTAACGGGTTTGGAAGGCTGTCTTAGGTATATCACATTCCTAACCTTAAGTTGGTGATAACCGAATATAAGGTCTATCTTTGAAAAGTAGCTCGCACCTTGCAGTAGATCAAATAAATCATCAATTTGAGGAAGCGGATATTTATTCTTGATAGTAACCCTATTAAGCTGCCGGTAATCAATACACATCCGCAAAGAACTATCTTTATTATGCACAAATAGGACAGGTGTACCCCACGGGGACACACTAGGTATGATAAAGTTTTTGTCTAAAAGATCTTTCAATTTCTCCTTTAACTCTTTAAGTTCCGAGGGAGCCATGCGATATGGAGGAATGAAAATAGGCTGAGTAACGGGAAGAAGGTCAATCCCAGACTCTATCTCTCTATCAAGAGTTATTCTAGGGAGATTTTTTGGAAAGATATTAAGAAACTCATTAACAATATTAATTGACTGAATGGTCAGGGTTTCAAACTTAGTGTCTTTAACTCGAACCAAATGGTGGATGTAATCCTTGGAAATCAACTTTCTAGATTTGAGATAGGATATGAAATGACCCTTAGGAATCTCAAAACTCTTGGACCATTCGAGGATAGGTTCATCAGGAAACTAAAAATTGACCACACAGGCACGACAATCAATAGACGCATAGCATGAGTGAAGCCAATCCATACCCAGAATGATATCAAAGTCAACCATATCTAGCTCAATCAAATCAGCATACATAACCCGATGAAAGACAATAATGGGACATTTCTTACACACCCACTTAGTAATGACAGACTCTCTTACCAGAGTAGAAACTAAAATAGGATCAGAAATTATGCTCCTTGATTTTTGATAGCGGAAGTTATGCTAATGTTGTGCTAATGTTGCTAGTGCCTCGATGGTGAATCACTTGAAGTCTCCAACTAATCCACATATGAGTCTGTATAGACTCCAATGGTCGAATTATTGTGGAGAGTTGAAGGTGACTTGTCAAGTGGTGATTCGGTTCAAGGTTGGAAATTATGATAATGAGGTACTTTATGACATCATTCCTATGCATGCTTGTAACCTTTCTTGGGTCAGCCAAGGAAATATGATAGGTCGACCAAGCATGATGGACGAACCAACTATTATTTCTTTGAGTTTAAGGGTCGAAAGTACAAACTCCGACCACTATCACCATCACAAGTGTGTGAGGCACATCAACAAATGAAGAATTTTCCAGAAAAGCAAAAGAAAGAGAAACAACCCAGGGGTAGAGGGGAGGAACTCGAAAGTAGGAAGGGTGAGGGTGAAAAGGGAGTTTAGTCATTAAGGGGTAGGGATTTGATGGTAATGTTGGATCATAAGGATGACATGTTCAAAGAGTATGATGATACTACTCCCATGCTACTTTTTGTACATGTTTTGAATGCTAATGTACCCACTTCCCCTATCCCATCTTCTATCTCTAATGTCTTACAGGAATTTAATGATGTGTTCCCAAGTGAGTTGCCGTAAGGACTTCTTCCACTTCGAGGAATAAAGTACCAATTCAACTTTATTTTAGGGTCACAATTGCCAAACAAGCCATCTTATAGGATAAACCCCACGGATACGAAATAAACTCCAATGGTAAATTGAGAACCTCGTCAACAAAGGATATATCTAGGAAAGCATAAGTCCATGCACGGTCCCAGTGTTGCTTGTACTGAAGAAGGATGAGACATGGAGAATGTGCGTGGAGTACCGATCCATAAATAAAATTATGGTAAAGTATTTTTATCCTATTACTAGTCCAGATGACATGCTTAATGAACTAAATGGCTCTTGTGTGTTTTCTAAGGTTGATCTTAGAAGCGGATATCACCAAATTTGTATGCAACTTGGTGATGAATTTAAGACTTGATTAAACACCAAATTTAGTCTATATGAGTGGATGGTCATGCCATTTGGTATTACCAATGCTCCTAGTACCTTTATACGGCTAGTGAATCATGTGATGAAGCTGTTTATTGGTAAATTTATGGTCGTGTACTTTGATGATGTTTTAGTTTATAGTAAGTCTCTTATTGATCGTATTTTGCATCTGAGGAGTGTATTTGATGCTCTTAGGAAAGAAAAGTTGTATGCTAATATTGAAAAATGCTCCTTTGGTGTTGATAAAGTTGTGTTTTTGGGATTTTTTATACGATCAAAGATAACCACCATTAAAGATTGGCCAACCCCAAAAACCATGGGTAAAGTTTGAAGCTTCCATGGGTTGGCAAGTTTTTATAGTAGGTTCATCAAAGGATTTAGTACCATTGGCAACCCCTTGATTGAAATAATCCGAAGGGATAAGCCTTTTCATTGGGGTGAGGAGCAATCTAAGGACTTTAAGACCTTGAAAGATATGCTCATTTCGGCACCCTTGTTGCAATTTTCTAACTTTGATAAAATGTTCAAAGTTGAATAAGATGTTAGTAAAGTAGGAATAGGGTCTATTTTGATGCAAGATTTAAAGCCCATTGCTTATTTTAGTGAAAAGCTCAAAGGAGAAACTCTAAACTACTCTACGTATGACTTGGAGTTGTATGCCTTTGTTAGAGCATTAGGAAATTGGCAACACTATCTTTGGTCCAAGGAATTCGTAATCTGAACGGATCATGAATCCTTGAAGAACCTTTGGCACAAGATAAGCTTAACAAACGGCATGCCAAATGGATCAAATTTCTTAAAACCTTTCCCTATGTGATTCAATACAAAAAGGGGAAGGATAATGTCATAGCCGATGCATTATCTAGAAAGCATGTTCTTGTCTGCACTTTATCGTCCAAGCTAATGGGGTTTGAGAGCCTCAAGCCTTTAAATCCCGAGGACCCTTACTTCGCTCCTATCTTTAGGGAAAGTGAAGCCATGGGTAGGGAAAGGAGGCCCTTAGAGTCTAGTCCTTATGCTGTGTTTGATGGGTTCTTGTTTTGGGGGAGATGGTTGTTTGTACCTTTTATCTTTTGGAGATATTTATTTGTGAGGGAGGCACACGATGGAGGTCTCATAGATCACTTTAGAATTGATAAGACCCTCGAGATATTGGAGGAGCAATTCTATTGGCCTAGGATGTGCAAAGATGTTGTCAAAATTTGCAGCCAATGCATGAATTATAGGAGTGCTAAGTCAAGGCTCCTTCCTCACGGGTTATACACCCCGCTTCCCACTCCATCATGCTCGTGGTTTGATATTTCTATGGATTTCATGTTGGGGATGCCACGGACTCAAAGGGGTCGGGATAGGTTGCCGTTGATCGTTTCTCCAAAATGGTACACTCTATTCCATGCAAAAATAGTGAAGATGCGGCTAGTGTAGCTTCTTTTTTTATTGAAAATATTTTTAAGTTACATGGCATACCAAGGACCATTGTAAGTGATAGGGATTCTAAGTTCCTTAGTCACTTTTAAATGTCAATGTAGGGTAGGCTCGGAACTAAATTATTGTTTTCTACTTCTTGCCACCCACAAACCGATGGCCAAACGGAAGTAGTGAATCGAACCTTGGGTTCCATGATATGTTCCATGGTTAAACATTAGTTGACTTCTTGGTAAGATCACCTAACTCTCATAGAATTTTCTTACAATTTTGTGATCCATTCGAGTATGGGTATTACGCCCTTTGAATGTGTCTACGACTTCAATCCCCTAACCCCCTTTGATCTAAATCCTTTATCAAGTGATGTTGTTATTATCTTAGATGGAAATAAAAGGTTCGAAGCCATGAAAATCTTGCATGAGAAGGTGAGGATGCGTCTTAAGAAGAAGAAGTAAGAGGTGGCCAAACGAGTTAACAAAGGGAGAAGGCATCTTGTACTTGAACCGGGAGATTGGGTATGGGTACACCTACATAAGGAACGGCTCCTCAACCAAATAAAGGTCAATTTTTTGCCAAGAGGTGATGATCCATTCCAAGTTCTTGAAAGAATCAACAATAATGCTTACAAGATCGACTTGCCAGCAGAATACCAAGTGCATAACACGTTCAACGTGTGTGACCTCTCACGGATTGATACCATTAAAGATGAAGAACCCATGAGTTTGAGGTCAAAATCCTCTCAAGATGGAGAGGATGATACTGGTGTCACGGGCTCTAGACCATTTACTAGAAGTCAAGCTCGGGAACTACAAAGGTTTCAAGGAGTGTTTATGAAAATGGATGCGGTTGAGACTGTTGCAAAATTTCCCAAGGGAGTGTACTTATTGACATGTGGGGGCTGACATTAGGAGCCCAAAATACACCCCAAAATCTGCCCCAAACAATCCACACCCTCCCCTTTCATTAAGAGCAAAGGGGTCCTTTTGCCATCCTTTTTGCAAAGACTATTTAAGGTGTTTCTTTAGTATTGTTCTCTTATTTAGCTTATTCTTATAAATAACTCGTAATATTGAACATCATATTACTCTCAAGAAGAGAGTATACCACCATTTGACACCACAAGAAATGCTTTCTTCTTGTGTTGTGTGTATCGGCTAGAAACGAGAGTGCTTGATGGAAGCTAGCTCCTCTAGTGTTCCATAAGAACGTGATGCTTTTTAACTTGTTTTTTAGAGGTTTTATAGTATTAATACACTCTTTAGTTATACAATTATGTGTTCTCCTTGCGTCAAGTTACATATCTTCTCTATTGTTTAAGTTGGTGTTTGTTGTTTCCGTTAAGTGTCTTGTGTGTGTGGATTGTTTGTGTGATTACGGACTGTTTCGTGCTCTTTTAGATACCATTTGGCATCAATAATGTCCCTTTACACCTAGGTACGGTAAAATTTCACTAGGTTCAAATCTCACTAAATACATAGAATGATTCAATTTTTTTCCCAGAAGTTTGAGGCATTACAGTATAATAGGCTACCCTAAAAAGGCTAGAAGAGGCTAAGGGGGATAACTATGGATAATGTAAATCTATGAAAATTTTAGCCTAAAATTGGCTCATAATGAAATAACTCTATCATATCCTTGAATCTCTATCTTATTTCATTTTACACACGCACCTAAAAAGTCCTTGATATCAATGTAATAATAAAGATTATAGAGAAACACACCAAACAATGACGCATAAATAATAAAATTGACTCACTATCATCTCTTTACCTAATAATTTAATTTACTTTAATGCCTTTACCTATTTGTGTGTAGTCAATCTTAAAGTGTATATGTCTCAACTAGAATATCTACTCTTTATACACAAATTTTTCACCAGAGCTACCTCACTCAATCGCAGCATATCTAGATTAAGTATATAGCTTATTTAAGATTTCATGTAACTCTTTATCTTTTTATTCTTAATTGAAATTAATTTTCCTAACAATTATGAAAAATCACTATGACAAATGGATAGCTAGACTCCCTCAAAAAAGAATTAGAAATAAAAACCAAGTATTGTATCAAGAACGCTAACTATTAATATGACACACTAATTATTATATAATACTAAAAAGATAAATACATCTAAGTTTTACCATCTAACACTTATTTTGCACAATACTTAGCTATGCAATTCACCCTAAATGTCAAAAGAAACTAAGAAAGCTGTAATATCACTTAATGAGGACGGAATACTCAAATTTTGTTTTGAATTAATTCATCACGCAGAGTACCACAATTAGATCCAATTATGTTCCTCCTCTTTACCTCTTTCACATGATTTTCCTTCATGCCTATATTCCTATAAGAGAAAAAAAAATTATAACCGTTGTAATAAAATAATAACTAAAACAATTTAGATAAAAATAGTTTTATTTTTCTCCCAATAAGAACATGGCTTAATATCACATTATTATAGATGTTTCTCTCTTAATTTGTGTTATAGGGGTGGCTTGGAATGAAGTAATCTTCGCAAAAAACACACTCTCATAATATTATTGCTTCTTTAGACTCCTTTTATTAGATATTTAAATTTGAAATTCATTCATGACTATGTCCTACCACATAGTTCAACAGCCTGTGACTTCTTTAGATGTCATCTAATTAATTCCTCACCTGCTATAATATTGTTTGTGGATCTATTTATTGGATCAGTAGCACTATATAGAATTCTTAAATTATACCTACTTTATAAGGTCTATGATCTGGAGGTTTAAGTAATTCTCTAAATCTTTCCAGTGTCTCTGGAAAGAGTTCTCTATCAAACTCTACAATGTAGAGAATCTTTTCCACCGTCTATGTTCTTCCTGCTACTAAGTTCCACTCATGTATGGAAGTATGCATCACCTTAGCAAAAGTGTCTACTTTATACGTTGGTGTATTTTGGTCCCACTTTTTTTTATTACCTATAATATAGTGTATGAAAATTTATAGCATAAATTCTATCTTTAAATTAATGAGTTCATGTGATATGAACACACACACTGATGATGTTCCTCAAATGTTGAAAAGGATCAGTGTCCAAGGGTTACAAAATCTCCCTTTTGTCATGAGGCCTATTTTAATTTGTCCTTATAATCATGATAATATATCATAGAAAGCAGCACTAAATCACTATGAAGTTAGTCAAAGAAATCATTAATGCATGGAAGAGGATACTCGTTCTTAATTGTCACTTTGTTCAACTACCTATGATCAATACACATGCATATAGAACCATCCATTTTCTTCGTGAACAAGACAGGAGCACACAAAGAAGATACACTAGGTCTAATAAGTCCCTTACTCAATAAATCTCATAACTGCTTCTTAAGTTCTTTCAACTAAGTTGGGGCCATCCTACAGGGAGGATTAGAAATGGGCTTGGAGCCAGGATCAATTTCACTAGCAAAATAAATATCACAATCTGGAGGCATACCAAGCAAATATATAGGAAACACAACCATGAACTCATGAATTCAAATAGAGTCTATATGAGGAAGTGAGGCAACACTAGTGTCACGTATATGGGAAAATAAGACAAACACACCTTCTCTATCATGCAATAATTATATAGAAAATATATAACACTCTTCGGACACAAATTAAACATACCATTCCAAGCTATCCTCAAGCACACCTAACATAGTTAAGGTCATGTCTTGGCATAATAGTGCAAAATAGCATGATAAGTAGTTAACCAATTCATACTTAAGATAATAGAAAAATCAACCATATCTGTGATAATTAAGTCTACCCAAGTTTCATGGACTGAAAAGATAACCACATAAAATCGATGTAGTCGATCTATCATTACAAAATATGCTACGGGTGTAGAAATATAAAGAGGCATAGAAAAGGGATCACATAAAAAAACAAATTCAGAATTAGAATAGGTATACATACAAGAGAATGTAGAGCTAGTGTCAAATAATACCAAAGTAGATTTGTAGAAAATTGGGACAATACCTATAATAATTGCATTATAAGCCTCTGCCTCAGGTATCCCATGGATATATTAGCACGAGCATGTCTCATCTTAGACTATGAAACCCCATGATCACCTCCATGAACACCTATATTCTACCTCTACCACCTTTCATACCACTGGCACCACCCCTACTACTTTATAAACCACCTCTCACAAAAGAAATTAAAGTAGGTCAAAGATAAAATTGAGAACCTTGCTGGGTGGATCCATATATATGTTGAGGTTAATCCTTGGCCATATGGACAAACTCATCACATAAAAACATCCCCATCGGCCTACCATAATTTAAGAAGGTGTGGATAAATAAAAATGACCATCAAGGCATGAACAACCAATCCAAGAACCTCTAATTATATAAACTAAAACTTGTATATCATAAGGAAAAGAACCTGAAGGTCTACCACTTGATACCTGTAACCCATCCTGAACCATCCTACCATGATAACTACAAGAACCTCTATTTGGGAAATCATTACCTCGAGAGGCATGTCACTAAACTTACCCTGATGATGCACCTTCTTGGAGCCTTCCTGAGTAGCTTAGATAATATACTAGCTAATCTTTGTATGCTTAATAATATATTAAAATTACCATATAGGTTATAGCCAACTAATAAGTACTATTTAACCCCTTCACAAACTTTCAGACCCTATCAAACTCGATGGAGATGCTATTGATTGAATAGTTTGATAAAGTATGAGGATGAGCCTTTTACTTAATAATAAACATGGAACTCTTCTGCAAACAAAAAAATCATCATACATCTAATCTCTCAAACTATATGACATAAATATCTCTAAGAAGGACTTGAAAAATTGAGTCCAAGTTCTAGCATAGGAACCCAAAGGTCTAAAACTAGCAAATGACCTCCACCAATCCTTAAATATATTTTCTAACTAATAGTTTGTATAAGAAATTCTTTCAGACTCAAGGAAGCAAAGATTGTGTAACTTGTCTTAGAGATTGATAAGAACTCTTAGGCATCCTTGTCAATATTACCACTAAGCTTTGGCTAACCCAAGCAAATAAACCTCTCAAATCTTTTCGGATCATCGAAAGAAATAATTATACCCAAAGCAACTAGAGAAATAGTAAGTCTAATAAATAATGAATCCACAAATGGAGGTACCATAGAATATGGTTGTACCCCAGAAGTAGGAATACCATAAGTAGATGCAAGCACTGATGTCACCCAAACTACACTTTTCAAAAAGTATAAAATGATCGTTGAGTAAAATATTTAATCCTACAAGTTTAGGGTCAATCCCATGAGAGATTGGCTGAAATTTTATCTAGAGTTTGTTGTTGTAATTGGGAATTATGCAAATAAAAAGGGGGCTTTGGTGAAAGTAAATTGTAAAAGTAAACGTTGTTAGTTGACTGCATTGTGATCAATATGAGTCGAACACTGGGATTGCCTCCATGATTTCATAAATCCATATATTATTCATGCTAGCAGACTCTCATGATGCCTGGTATGCAAAACATAAAAAGAAATGTATCACTTAATCTTCTTTTGACCTTGGTGTATACAAATTTCAATCATCTTTTCTTAACATAGAGCATTGTATTACTAACCCTTGTTTCGTAATCTCAGATTAAATATCCCAGTTAAGGCTCAAGTTAATTAGATCAAAGTTGACAACTTCAAATTTGTATTGTTATTTTATTTTCCTAATCACTACTTCTAACTATAACAAGTTTAGATTAAAGGCAAGTTCATAACATTTTAATCGTCAAGAAAGCAATCAAATTAAAGGAAATACTAATACATGCAAGTACACCAATCTAGAATGATTTTATACTTAACCCTATTTTTTTAATTCATCACAGTTCCCACAGCCCTAGTTATGGGGATAAAATACTCATGATCATAAAAACATAATAAGAATACATAGATGAAAGCATTATTGTGCACTTATAAGAATAAAATGAAAAACCATAAATCTTAAATTGATTTAAACCTTAAAAAACTAATATCAAGAGTTCATCGATTAATAATGTGTCTAAAAACCTAAAAATAATTCCATATGTAGACTATTCATAAAACATAATAGGAGTACTAATATATATAACATGAATGCTATCATAAATTGTATAGGAAAATCAGGTCGGCAGCACCTTACGACTCATGGGTTGAGTAACAGATCAGATTAATTCGTCTTTGCTCTAAATCATGGAAATCATGCTCAGGTTCAATCTTCAGTACTTGAAACGCAAATACTACCCATGAGTTGTGGGTAGAAGTCATAAGTCTTGGTTCATATAATAGTAATCAGAATTTTTTTTTCAACTTTAGAACTCAAGTCACAGGCCCACTCACGAATTGTAGGTCCCACCCTCAAGTTTTGAATCAACTCGTGGGTTACTAACTAAGTAGATTTCTATTCTTCAACCTCAATTTTTCCTCCAAAACCTATTTTCCTGCACAATCAACACAAAAACACATCATACCCAATAAAAATACCTAAGTTCTTGCATAAATTTCTTATTTTAAGCATCAAAACCATGGTACATCAACACCCCAACTTAGAACATTTGCATGTTCTCATGAAAATAAAACACACCTAAAAACCCACAATGCTTAACTAAGATAAACCTAACGTACCTGCAACAATAATTCATTTAGTTCACTATAAACTTTCAATCCCTATCAATGAACAACTTTCAAAACAATTATGTGTATACATGTAGCAAAATTTTATGACACAAAAGGGATCAAGTGATGGCATGAGATTACAAGAAAAAAAATGTATATAAGTAACATTCCCAAAAATAGATAAGCAGCAGACAATGAAACCCATGTACCCTTACAACAAAGAAGTCCCATACTCTCCTAATATCATAATGAAAATCAACACATGGACTACATCTAGGAACTCTCATGCCCAAATAAGTTCAGATAATGTGCATAAAAAACTACGATTTTTCCCTTATATTTTACATCGTAGTTTTTTGAACAACTAGACTAGGATAAGTATAGGAATTTTCTCATCTTATAGTGTAGGCTTGGCAGCAGGTATGGTACATATGGATAATTGTGACTCAACCCTCCTTGACACTATACTTATATTTTTTTGGCTCCACTATTCAAACATGCTCATTTTATACTCTTTTTTTCTCCATTATTTATACGTAGAGTGGGTGTGGTTTTGCTTCATTCTTTATATTTATTTATATTCTTTTCTTTCCTTTATTTCATATTTTTTCTATTTTTCTTCTTCTACCACACCCAACCCTACTTAATTTTCTTTTCTTAACATTTTTTTCATACCTATATCCAACTACGCACCCTTGTTATAGCCATCGTTAACATTGGCTATTTTCCTGAGTTGAGGTACACAATTC
This sequence comes from Capsicum annuum, assembly GCF_002878395.1. NCBI lineage: Eukaryota > Viridiplantae > Streptophyta > Magnoliopsida > Solanales > Solanaceae > Capsicum > Capsicum annuum. The sequence continues at coordinate 104,658,254 of NC_061111.1, read as the reverse complement.
CCAAGGAGGGATAAAAGACAAAACAGGTTTATTGTAATTAAAAGTGGGAAGGTGAATGGGTTAATACAAGAAAGTAGGACTATATTATCTCAAATTCGAGATAAGGTAATACTTATTTCATTTGGTCGATCGTTTAGGCTATAAGTGGACTTATTCAAGAATGAATTTTAATCATGTCCCAACTAACTATCCTAAAACCTTGGAAAGACTAACTGATCAAGTTCTGGATTGTACACACAAAGTGAACTAAGTAAACACACCTCACACTCAGATAATATAGAGTTATATTTCAAACTACTACCTGTCTAGGTCATGAAATGCTAATTTATGGTTATTCTGTCCCTAATACTGATATCCACAATGGTCATAATCCCATATATTCATAACACACAGTTCGTAAATAATTAGGAGGGGTATTTTTTATTCATCATAAAAACAAAAATTTGACTGCACCAAAGCTCCTTAGTTTTCTCCTACTCAAACATAACAAACATAACACAAAAATGAACAAAACACAATATCCTATATGTGTTAGCTCTACTATGATAGAACACTCTATGGGAAAGAGACATAACAACAAAAACCCTATATAGTAGTACACCCCCATCTCCAACTAAAAGGTAATGCACTGTCCTCAATGCTTAACGAGGAAAGACATAAAACATGGGAGTGGAGTTATACCTGTGATGCTCTAGGAATCGGATATGGACTTCCCCCACTAACAGATTGAAGAGGCACATTAGTCTTAATACCATTAAGTGGTGTTGGCTGGATCGAGTCATCTAAACTATTTATTACCACAACAACCCTAATGTCTATTGGCTGCTTTATAGCTCTACAAAAATTGAACTTGACTTTCTCATAATTCAGGATGAAATTTATCTCACCCTTTTTCCATATCCACTAACTCTCTACTAATGATTTGGAAAGGTCTCCCCAAAATTATAGGCATCTCAAAATCAACCTCGCAGTCCATGACAAAAAAATTAGTAGAAAATATGAAGTTTTCTACCTTGAACAAAATATCTAATAATATGCTCACAGTATTCTTGACTATATAATTTACGATCAATAACCATCCATTTGTTGGTGTAGGGGTCCTAAGCCTTGTTGTTTGAAAACTACCAGTAGCATCAAGTTACTATTTGCACATAGGTCCACAAAAATCCTTGGAAAAGTTATATGACCAACTTGTGTAAGAAATATAAAGGCATAAGGGTCATATTTCTTTTGTATAAGAGAATGAGAAAATTGCACTACAATGGTGCAAATTACTAGTAGACTCATAACTGACAGTTCTTTTCTTTATGACCAATTCTTTCAGGAACTTTGTATATCCCAATATTTGTTTGAGTGCTTCTATGAGAGGGATGTTCACATAAAACTTTTATCATGGACATAAACTTCTAATATTTCACCTGTACGATTTTTTTCTTAAATTATTGGGGAAAAGTTTGAGGAGGTCGGGGAATGGGTTTAAGTAGTGGTGTGACTTCTTTACCCTTTACTTTGTCAGTGTCAGCTTCTTTTTTTGTAACTATAGGCTTCTTAAAGGCCTCATCATTCATAACTAGTTTTTCTTGTTTCACCCTCAATGCTCATGGAATCACTCCTTATATTATCAACCATAGGCATAATTGGATCAACAGTGGCCATAAAACCTCAAGTAGTAATAGCAAGACAGTGATTGTTGTTCTTTGAATTCTAAATAGAGTTACTAGGAAGAGGGCCTAGTTAACAATTATTTAATATGGCAGACATCTGCCCAAAGTTTTGCTCAAGATGCTTAATAGCAGTTGTATAAGACTCTATTCTCAGTCTCAAACCAGAAATATCTACCTTAGTTTCATTAAGGCAACTCTCTTGACTTTTTGAACTCTTCACAAGCTTTGAAAACAATGCTTTAATTCTTAAACACCAAGATTCATCATCCAAGTTCCCTAGTGGGACATAAAGTTCACCTTTTACTCGTCATTATCTTTTCTCCTACAGGTCGTAATCACATAAAATACTCCAATATCTATGCCTATCTCTATAAAAGTTTCGACTTTGATTCTCTTGCCTTAAGTTCTAATTATCTTTATTAGACCCTTGGCCCTTTTCCCTTTGTTTAAAAACCCTTCGTCTCAATATTAAGATTCATAGATACTTCCTTGTAGTATGAATTTTATTTCTTGAACCCACTATATTCACCTTTTTTGATCCAATCACTGCAAGTTACTTTATAAGTAGGCCAATCTCAGTTCTCAATTATGCTACCTCTTGAGTTATCATCTTATTTAATGCTACCTGCTTATTGGATTCCCTAATAAAGTAAGTACTAATTGATTTATACACCTCCTAAGTATGCCATCCTTCGATGGTTTTAATAAGACAATCTAAGATTTCAGAAGTGTGCTCCCCATAAAGACTCATGAAGGCACCACCTGTGATGGTATCTGTTAAAACCTTCATATTAGCATTCATAGCCTGTAGAATATCTCCAGCAAGTTTCTACCCATGATGATGTTATTTGGAAATTTCTGTAGCTTTTTTTTAAACACCAACCATGTCTTATATAGTTCCTCTAAATAAAACTGTCTGAATTTATAGATCTCATCCTTCAATTACAATATTCTAGAGAGCGACAAAAATTTGTCCAAAAACCATGTCCTCAATTAATTCCAAATAGTGATTGAATTAGTGGATTGCCTTGACTCCCTGTACTGGGCATACACCAACATATACCATATAAGTAGTAGAAAATAAAATATCAATAAACAAAACAAACAATTTTAACAAACATAATCCATCACTTTATAACTGTATTCCCCAACAACAGCACCAAAATTTGATGTCACCCATATTTCACTTCTCACAAATTATAAAGCAATCGCTGAATCAAATATAGAACCCAACAAGGTTGGGGTCAATCCTACAAGCAATACGCCGAAATCCTGTCAAGAGTTTGTCAATGTAATTGGGAATTATGAAAATAAAAGAAGTGGTTTTTTGAAAGTTATTTATAATAGTAAAAGTTGCTGGTTGATTGGATTGTTATCAATTTGAGCCGAGCACTAGAATTTTTTCCCCCCTAATTTCATAATTCTACATATTATTTGTGCTAGCTGACTATCTAAATGCCTTACACGGAAAATCAAATAAGATATGCATTAACCAACCATATCTCAACCTTGAATTAGATAAATTAAATTCATCTCCTCTCAGACTCAGATCATTACATTACTAACCCTTATTTTGTGATCTCAGACTAACTATCCCAGTTAAGGCTCAAGTTAAATAGATGAAAGTTGAAAGCTTTAAATTTCTGTTGCTATTTTATTTTTCCCAATCTCTACCTCTCTCTCTCTCTCAGGAAAGTCTATATTACAAATGAGTTCCTAACGTTTGTATTTATCTAGAACCAATCAAATTGAAGGAAATACCAATACATGTATGCACACTGGTGTAGAATAACTCTATACTTAACTATATTTTGTTAAATCACCATGGTTCCCCCAACCCTAGTTATGGGTTTTGGTACTCACGATTGCAAGCACGCTAGAAGCATCCATAGATTTTCCATGGATTAAAATGCAAAAATGTCAAATTGATTAAAATCCCTAAAAAAAGGATTAATAATGTGTCTAAGAACCTAAAAATAATGTAAAAGTGAGTAAACTAATCATAAAACATCATGAAAGTATTTATAAATACAAAACAAATCCTATCTTAACTATGTAGGAAAATCAGGTCGGTAGCACCCTATATGAGTGTGTTTATAAATACAAAATGCATCTTATCTTAACTATGTAGGAAAATCAGGTTGGTATCACCCTACGACTCGTGGGTCGAGTTTTGGATCAAACCAAACAAAAGTACATATGTTATTGCATAATATCCTTGTTTTAAGCATTGAACGTGCCATGAAACCATGGAACATGAGGAACTAATAATGGAATATCACTCAAAGTCTGAGAAATACCAGGTACACACAACGGAATACCTTTCAAATAACTCAAGAGACTAACTAAAAAACCCTAAATGATTGGTGTGTCAACTCAACCTTGTGGGACCTAAGCAAGCCTTATATATCCTATCTAATAACCAATACTATAATACACTACCTCGATCTTTAGAGAGGACTTCCTAGAACGTCTTCTAATATGGGATGTTCCCTATTCCTAACCCCTGCCTCTCCCTTTAATCTAGGGTTTAGCCTCAATGGTAGTTGAATATAACTAGCCTCTAGAGATCTAGTCCTCACCATCTATGCAGAAAAGAGTGGAATATAACTTAGAACATTAGATAAGAACAACTCGTACGACTAGGAATCCAAATAGAGGAGTTTTCCCTACAAACATCCTATAGCCTCTTGAAGATAGATACAAATGTCCTCATACCAATCCACGAGACTCTACTAGACATCCTTCTCTTACACTTTAGAGATCGGTCAACCTAGATACTCTAATAGATAATGATGGCACTAATCATGGTTAAGCCTTGATGAGTAAGTAAATCACCTAAAATAATAAAGAAAAACCCAAAACAACAATAGTATATCCTAAGGAAATACTTCTAGAATGAATCTAGACGTAAACAAGAATAATATTACTAGAGGAAGTCTAAAAATATATCATAAACCCTGCTAAACCTAGTGTTATAATGTAAGAAATCCAGTCAATATCCAAAAATAGAAATACAAAATTTATCTCTATATCCAAAATAAAGATGAGATAAAAGATATAATGATATCTAGAATCTGACATAACCAATAGGATGATCTTGTACCTCAAATCTGATCAAATTCTAATCAAAATCTCAAATGCCATGCGTTGTACTCAAACTGGGATCTAAGACGAAAGGCCACAGTATGTGTGAGTATAGTCCACTTGTACTTAGTAGTTATCATAGGCCAACCAAGAAAAATTAGAAAATAAGGTAAGTAAAGTGACACTATTTTCACTAACCTTGTCAGGACCCAAGGCTACACCCTAGTTTTGACGCGGTAATTAAGGCCATAAGTGAAACTAAGATAGTCCATGGTCTGGTACCTATTGTGAGCATTAAATAAAATAAAGTAAAACAAATATGTGGAAAATAAAAAAAATGAGATACGGTCAATCTGAATATTAAAACATATATAAGGCATGTCTAAAGTAGCTAATAAAAATACCAAAACTAAACTGTCTATGGAAATGACTGATAATAACTGTAAACTAAATGACTGTCTAACTATCTGAAAACTCTAAGAATCATTAGGAGTTAATTGGGCAAACCTCTTTACTAACTCAAACTAACTCAATCATAATGAAATATGAAAATGAATGAAATAACATATCACATCCTTGATGGATGAGGACTTAACACTACTGTCGCAGGGAACTGATAAGCAGTCTAAGGATGGTCGGAGAACTATGCATCCCAACCTATGTTATAAGACAACATAGTACAAAAGAAAGGTATGCAATCTTTACTTTGAATGTACTAGTACATGAGGTAAGTATTAACTAAAATACAGTCTAAAAATAAATGTAATTACATGAACATATAGAACAAAATATGAAAGACTAAGTATTTTAATATATTGGCATTATCTGAATAACTGGTGCAGTTTGTACAATTGACTAAATTAATACTAAAAACAGTCTGCTTGGTCCAGAAAAATAGTATAGAAATAGATTATTAATACTGATTGAAACAGTAGGAGATATCATGTAGCCAACATAAACCATGGATATCACCATGGAGTCCGATGTCTGACCCACGTCGAGGAGGGCTGTTCCATCCTTGCCATTGGGGTGGAACCTAAACTGAAGTGATTAGTATACTAAGCCCATTTGGGCAAGGGGAAATTCTCTTTAGCGAGTACCAAAATCCTATGGGGGAACATAGTTTCTGGGAAGTAGGGCATGTTAAAAACATACTTCCCTCTCGGTGCTTAATCTTACCCCCAACTGAATGACACTGTTATTATTCATAGTTTAAGATAACGTGGTACTATACTAACAAGGATAAACTTTGACTTGAAAATAGTAAGTAAAAACATAGGTATCGGGTGTTCATAACCCCCTAGAACTAAATGTTTTCAACAAAATACAAAGACAACTCTTAAAATAGTAGTATGAAGTCTTAATGCGGAGAACCTAAAATATTGGACATTTGAGTATATAAGAATAGTGCGTGAAGTTGAGCATGAAAATAAATCAAACTTAAGGGAATAGAAATTTATCATAGAAATAATAGAATTCAAGATAAACATCAAAATTGTAGTAGGAAACATGAATAGATGCAACTTCTATGCTCTTTATTACCTAGATCACATGATAATTCTATATTTTCAACGCATAAAGATTTGGGAATGAAATATATTTTAAAACATTTAAATTTAACTTAAAAAGTCATGAATTAGAGCATAAGGTTGAAAGGTTAACCTTGTCCAAAACCCCACATACCTCAATAACTAAATTCTTGAAGATTATTTGAACTTGGGTGCTTGAACTCATGGATTTTTGGGGAAGGAGCTTGGGTTCTTGTTCTTGGGAAGGAGAAGGGTTTGTTTAAAGTAATTTTAAGAGTATGTGGCAAATAATGCCCCTATAAATGCTTGAAATTGTGGTATGGATGAATTGGGTTGATTAAAAATGACTTATTTTCCCCATGATTTCATTACTGGCCAAACTACCCTGACGTGTCGCAACTCCTGCTCCAATAGGTTGGCCCTCATTGTGTGACCCATGCTCTATTTAAGACAACCTTATGCCGCTACCCCATTCACCTCTGGAGTCTCCCTCGTGCTATGGGTCTATCAAAATGGCTTTCTGCCTTCCTGACCCAAACATACCTTGAATCACCTTACAAAATTCCAAAACTATCCAAGGACACACCTATAATAGCCTTAAGCATAAAACAACTCAAGAACCAATGTCTCAGGTTTGCGAAGTCCAAAATAAAAATTTGCAAAGTCTTGGGGGGTCTTAAAGTGACTAAGTCCTCAACACTTAGTTAAAATCTCAAGCCTTGAACCCCTTAAGGATGCAATTAAGTGTTGAATCAAACATAGAATATTATAGGGTATTACTATATGTCCTCCCTGGGACCCTTCATCCTCGAATGAGTCTGGTTAATCTTGATATACTTTAGAGACTTGGAGTCTATACTAAAGACTAATAAGATTAAACATGATCAAATAACTGGGTCTAAAATATGACACATATTACAAAGGCTGTACTAACTTCATGAATCCATATTGTGACATGTGAATAGTTGTACAGCTAAAATAGAGAATGAAAAAATTCAATCTAACTCAAACCATTACCTAAAGCTTAGTCTGAATTTGTGAAGAAAAGTTAAGGATACCGAGCTGGTATATCTGCATCTACCTGCCAAGTAGATCCCTCTATGGACTGATTCCTCCATAGCACCTTTACCAAAGAAACCTCTTTATTCCTTATCCTACAATCGAATGATCAAGGATTCTATATTGGGACTTCTTATAGGAAAGGCTATCCCTTACCACATTTTCTAAAGGAACAACCAAAGATGAATCACCAATGCATTTATTTAACAAAGAAATATGGAACACCATGTGTACTGATGCCAAATTTATAGAAAACTCAAGTTCATACCCTACCTTCCCAAAATGGTTTAAGATTTTTTATGGTCACACATAGAGGGGACTAAGCTTACCCTTCTTTCCAAATTATTTCATTCTCTTCATAGGCTAAATCTACGAATAGACCAGGTACCCAACCTCAAACTTAAGATCTTTTTTTCTCACATCTACAGAAGATATTTGATGACTTTGGTTGTCTTTATCTTTTCTCGAATCAACTAAACTTTTTCCATTGACTCAAGCACCGAGTCTGGCCCTATTAAAGTAGTCTTACCTGCTTTAAACATATAATAGGAGATCCATCTTTTCTCTCATAAAGACCTTCAAACAAAGAAATATGATATTGGAGTGGTAACTATTATTGCCGGCAAAATCAATCAAAGGAAATTTGTGATCCCAACTACCTTCAAAGTTGATCACGCACACCCTCAATATGTCCTATAAGGTCTAAATAGTCCTCTCTTCTTGAGTATTTGTCTGAGGATGAAAATCTTGGCTAAGATGAACTTGGGTACCAAGACCCTTCTAAAAAGCCTTCCAAAAATGAAAGGTAAAATGAGTACCTCTATATGAAATAATAGATAATGAAACCCCATGTAATTTCACTAACCCCTAAGATAAAGCCTGGCATTTTCCTCAGCTGAATAAGAGTATGAACTGGCATTTCCAAATTAAAATATGATAATGATGTGTACGAGGCACTCTTGTCCTAAAATCCATATCCACCATCTCCCACTTCCAAGTGGGGATGCTAAACTCTTGAAGTATATCATTAGGCCTTCGGTGCTCAAACTTAACATGCTGATAGTTCGAACACTTAGCCATAAAATCTATAATGTCTTTCTTCATACCACTCTACCAATAGATTTCCTGCAAGTCATGATATATCTTAGTGGGTTTGGGATGAATAGAATATCATGCACCATGTGCTTCTACAAGTATTCACTATCTCAAATCATCAACACACGGAACAAATAACCTACCCTAACAATGAAGAACACCATCTCCCTCTTGGGAGAAAACCTCCACCTTCTGCTTTCTAACCTCCTCCTTCAACTTAAATTAACTAGGATCTCTATCTGGCTTTTCTTTCACTTCAACAACACATGAAAAATTTGCTCCATTCTAAACCCATCTACTACCTTCTGCTGAATCAACCAACTGATGATAAAAGATGGGCAACACTCCATCCTAACCTTGATAAATGATGAACCTCATAGGCTAACTATTTCTTATCAACTTGAACATTAGCAACACTACCTATTGCCATTCTAATATGGGCATCTGCCACTTCATTGGCATTGACCGAATGATACAACATACTCATATCATTATCTTTCATCAACTCAAGGCATCTTCTCTAACAAAGATTTAGGTCTTTCTGTGTGAACACATACTATAAACTCTTGTAATTTATGAACACATCAACATGAACTCCATAAAGATAATGCCTCAAAATTTTCAAGGTTAAAACAACAACTGTAAACTCAAGATCATGGGTAGGATAATTATTTTCATGGATTTTAAGATGTCTAGAGTCGTAGGCTATGACCTTGCCTCTCCACATCAAAACACAACCAAGACCAACTCTAGAAGTATCACAGTAAATAATAAATCCATCTGTGTGATCTGGAAAAGTCAAGACTAGGGTGAAAGTGAGTGGAGTCTTCAACTCATAAAAACTCTTCTCGTAAGAATCCAACCCACTAAAATTTAACCTTTTTCTGGGTTAGTCTAGACATGGGGTAAGTAATAGAAGAAAAACCTTCAGCAAACCATCTATAACAGCCAACCAAACCCAAGAAACTTCTATTATCTAATGGAAAGATATGTCTAGTCCACTTTCTTACTTCTTTAGTATATTAAGGGTCAACTCAAATGCCATCACTGGAGACTATATGACCAAGGAAAGCTACTGATCTTAGACAAGATTTACACTTACTAAATATATTGAATAACCAATGGTTTCTAAGAGTCTGCAATGTAACTTTCAGGTGGTCTGCATGTTCATTCTCACTAAAATAATAAATAAGGATACCAATAATGAAGATAATAATGAACATGTCCAAGTATTGCTTGAACACCCTTTTCATCAAGTCCATAAAAGATGCAGGGGCATTTGTTAGTCTAAAAGACATAACTAAAAATTTAAAGTGACCATAAAGAGTTCTAAATATTGTCTTTGGAATGTCACATTTCTAACTCTAAGCTGATGATAGCCAAATCGAAGGTCTATCTTAGAGAAATAACTTGCCACTGAAGTTGGTCAAATAAGTTATCAATTCTGGGAAATTTATACTAATTCTTGATGGTGACTTTTCTTAACTTGCGATATTCAATGAGCATTTCTGAGAGAACCGTCTTTCTTACGCATGAATATGACTGTAGAACCTTTTAAAGAAATGATAGTCCTGATGAAACCCTTGTTTAAAAGATCTTTCAACTATTTCTTCAATTCCTTAAGCTTGTTTAGAGCCATTTATTTAGAGGGAATAGAGGTAGGATAGGTATCCAGAAGTAGATCTATTTCGAAGACAATTTCCCTTTCAAGAGAAACTCTAGGAAGATCTTTAAGAAATACATCTGGAAAATTCCTTAAAATAGAAACTAACTCAAGGCTCGGAGTCTCAGAATTTGAGTCCTTAACCTGGAGGAGATGGTAAATGTACCCTTTAGATATCCTTCTCCTTGCCTTAAGATATGAAACAATCTTACCCCTAAACAGTGAAGCACTAATCCTTCATTCGATAACTAGCTCATTAGGAAATTGGAATTGAATAATCTTATTTTTGCAATTTACTAAGGCATAAAATGAGTGAAACCAATCTATTCCAAGAATGACATCAAATTGGTACGGCCCTTGCTTAAATTACCCTATGTCTTAGAGCCTCATGGTCTATCTCGATTATTCTGCCTGAAGTTAGGTACTGGTACACTAGCTGAAAATGGAGCTTGGGCTAAAAATTTCTAGTGAAAATCAAAATAATTTCCTCCTTCCAACATTTGTTGAGAAAAGTTAAAACTACTTATTTTGGCTCTCTTATTCTCTCTCTCTATCCTTAATCTTCTTCTTCTTTATATTCTAAGCATGAACTATAAGTCTAGATAGGTCCATCTCCTTAATCAACATGGTGGTACGAGTCATATCAGTAGATACAGGTTGTTTTGTTTCTTTACTTAACCTTATACTTAGTGACTTAGGTTTGATCTATGTATGAGTATCTCACTATGAGTCGTAAGCCAGGGTATGAGTCATACCCATGACTCATATGGTGGTCAGTGTTCAAACCACTTAGATTCTATTCATCCAGGGGTACGGTTTTTGGGTACTAGCCATACACTGGGATATGACTTGGGTTTGGGTGTGTCAAACCTTGGATAGTGTTGGGTATAAGGAGCAAGCCTAGTTTATCAGAGGTTGGTACCACTCGTACTGGAAGTATGATTCATAAGGGTTAGTGGTACCCTATGATGGTAATTAAATACAATTTAAGTGAGGAAAATCTGGACATTTCTCCACTTATCCTAATAAGTCCCCATAACTTATATTCCTATTAGGAGGTTATTATCCCTACTATTCTATTTTTAAACATTTGGAACACACTCTTAAATCATCTCTAGAGTTTTGGGCAAAGGAAATTATGGTTTTATTGGGGTTTGTCTTTGTGATTTCCCTCTGTCAACATCTTTGGTTTTCCCTGATTTAATTATGCTTTTATATTTTTTAATAATGGTTTTGGATAATTTTTTTCATGGGAATGGTTATTTAGTAACAGACATTGGTTTTGGAAATACTATGCTCCTACTGTGTTTGATAAAATGCTTGTAACGATGCCGTCACTATAATATTGGTTTTCAATGGAACTTATGCATGGTTTAAATTTAGTAATAGAATCCTAAATAATATGAATGTTTTAAATGGTTTTGGAATGGTTTGTCTTTCAAAACATATTTGTGGGGTACATAGGAATCCCCCAAGTTAATTGGATAACAATGCTTTCACTATAATATTGGTTTTTCAATGGAACTTATGCATGGTTTAAATTTTGTAATGGAACCCTAAATGATATAAATGGTTTAAATTGGTTCGGAATGGTTTCTCTTAATAAACATGCTTATGGGGTACATGGGAATACCCCAAGTGAACTGGATAATATGATCTATGGGTACATGGGAATCCCTTAATCTCAAAAAGGTTGGGCTAAGGACAATACTTATAAGTTATAGTCGGTATGATGGTACCACTACTAATTGACTTGGTTAATAATAAATGGATAATGATTTGGTTGTTAGGTAATGGTTTTAATTAGGCTTAAAGGGGGTGTTTAGCAAAGTCGTTAAAGGTGGAGACCCCGAGGGATCAAAATTGGAAACTCATATTTGCCGATGTGAGGTTTTGTCCTAGTGACGGTGTGCATGATGTCACAGTTTATATTTTGTGGGATATACTAGTCATCCCAGGTTCTTTTGTTGTGTATCTTTACGCTCTGGGTCCCTTTCAATATGGGGAGCTGAACTCATATAGGCCATGGGTGGTTTTAGGATGGAAAAACTACACATCCCATGTAAAGGTTTTAAATGGCATGCTAAACCCAGTTCCTTTTCCCGGCATGGTTATATATATATGTATGGTTATGTGCATATGGATATTTTTACTTGGTTTTATAATTGGGATTATTTTATCCTTATCTTGAGTTCCTACTAACGTTCTCCCGCTAAACCATCTTCGAGTGGCTGTATCACCAGTCGATATAGGAATTGACCATTTTACACCTCGTGCTTTGCATTTGGACACTCAGGGGTCAGCTTTTGATTGAAGTTGTGAGCTTCTATCTATTCATAAGGCTCCATTTCATGGATGTCATTTCTTAATTAAATTAAAACACAACAAACTTGGTTTTGGCTATGGCTTGGGGTATGCCCCAACTAGATATTTATATTCTTTTGGTTAGAGGCTTTTGTAGAACTATGGGTTGGCATGGGCGGGATCGATATTGGTGTCAGCCTTATTATTGGTATTTGTATTGGGGCTGAAACCGGTTGACAAGATTTTTGGTTGTTCTATCGTATTTCATTTTAGGATTATTTAATTATTAATGTAACTTATTTTGTTATGGTTTGATCTATGGTTTATTTTTACTTGGTATGGTTGGACGGTTGGTATGGGACGGCCGGACTCGGTTGGGTCAGTCTTGTTAATTGACCTATCCTAGAGTCTATAATCAGGATAGTTATACTATCTAGTTATATGTTAGAAATTTAGCCAACTAAAGGCAGGCGCCAGGATGTTGGGTTGGGTAGGTGGTCTCCAATCCCGGTCGGAATTAGGATGCCTATTACATTAAGGCCCCGGGTCATGTAGTGTCAATAGGCTCTGCTTCCATACCCTTGTCATCCTTCAACTTCTTAAACCAGGTGTGAACTAATCTCTATAATTGATAAGCAACCAACTCTGTACTTTCATTTAAAGTGACACCCATGATATTTGTCACCTTCTGTACCATGTACAGAAACTCCTACGGATCCTCCTCAGATTTGGACCCAGAAAACAAATGGGGATTCATCCAAGTGAATTCCCTAATCCTAGATACAATTGTATTTTCCACTAGATTAGCTGGGGAAACAACCTTCTGGTTATTATGCACAGCTACAGAATGGGCTAAGGCAGTGAAAGGGGCCCTGAACTAAGTGTGAGAAACATGATCATTCTGGGGATCTTCAGAATGGGTGGTGGTATGGGATGATCCACATTCCTTCTTTCATTGTTTCTTCTAGGAGGCACTGTCTGTAAACGGATTGAAGTATGAGTTAGAAAATGGAATTCAGTATAGCTCATGATCTTTTATACGACATGAATACTGAAAGAAGGAAAAATTTCCTAAAAATGTCTCGTAGCCTCTTGTCCATAAGTATGCCACGCTTAACACCCGTGCATAATACTCTACTCAACGTGGATTTCAGATAACCTTGGAAACTTTGAAACCTTAGGCTCTGATACAAAGTTTTTTCATGACCCAAGGCTATCCCTAGTCACGTCACGATGCTCAAGGCCATAAGTGAACCTAAGCTATCCCATGGTCTGGTATCTGCTGTGAGCAATGAATGAAATGAAAGTAAACCATATATATGGAAACTAAACCAAATAAGATATGGTCAATCTGAATACTATCTGTCTGAACAACTGATAATAACTAAAAACTGAATGATTGTCTAACTATCTAAAAGCCTCTAACTAACTCCAACTAACTAAATTATAATGAAATATGAAAATGAATAAAATGATGTATCATATCCTCAATGGATGAGGACTCACATTACTGCCGCAGGGAACTACTGAGATGTCTAAGGATGGTTAGGAAACTGTGCATCCGAACCACTATTATAAGACAACATAGTGTATGAGAAAGGTATGCGATCAATACTTTGAATATACTAGTTTGTGAGGTAAGGACTAACTCAAATATAGGCTAAAATTGAATGTAATTGCATGAACATATAGGACTGAATAAGCAAGACCAAGTATTTTAATACACTAAAATTATCTAAATAACTAATGAAGTTTGTACAACTGACTAAATTAATTCTGAAAACTAACTGCTTGGTCTAGCAAAACTGAACTAAAATAGACTGCCAATAGTGACTGAAATTGTGGGAGCTATCATGTAAACAACATAAACCACGGATTTCACTGTAGAGTCAAACTATCACCCACGTTAAGGAGGGTTGTTTTATCCGTGATATCTAAGTGGAACCTAAACTGGAGTGATCACCATACTGAGCCCATTTGGGCAAGGGAAAATGATCTTGGTGAGACCAAAAATCCTATGCGGGCATGTTGTTTTTGGGGAGTAAGGTGTGCTGAACCCATACTTCCCTCTCGATTCTAAATCTTACTCCCAACTGAATAACACTGGTATTATTTATGGTTTAACATAACTTCGTACTGTACTAACAAAGATAAACTGCAACTTGAAAATGGTAAGTAACCACATAGGTATCGGGTGATCATAAACCACCAACACTGAATGTTTTCAATAAAACATAATAAAAACTCTTAAAATAGTAGTATGAAGTCATAATATAGATAACCAAAAACATTGAACATTTGAGTATGTAAGCATAGTACGTGAAGTTGAGCATAAAAGCATATCAAACTTAATAGAATAGCAATTTTTCATCGAAATAATAGAATTTAATATAAATATCAAACTTGTAGTTGGAAACATGAATAAATGCAAATCTTATGCTCTTTACTAACTAGATAACATGATAATTCTATATTTCTAACACATAAAGATTTGGGAATGAAATCTATCTTAAAATATGTAAATTTAACTTGAAAAGTCATGCATTTAAGCACAATGTTAAAAGTTTAACCTTGTTCAAAATCCCACATACCTCAATAATTGAATTCTTGAAGATTGTTTGAACTTGGGTGCTTAAACTCTTGGATTCTTGGGGAAAGGAGCTTGGGTTCTTGCTCTTGGGAAGGAGGAGGGTTTCTTGAGAGTAAGTTTGAGAGGAAAAGGCAAATAATGCCCCTATGGATGCCCAAAATTGTATTATGGATGAATTGAGTTGAGGGAAAAAGACTTATTCACCCATTGATTTCATTATTGAAAGAGGATGGCCGAACTACCCTATTATGTTGCAACCTCTACTCCGATGGAGTGTCCCTGAAAGAGGATGACCGAACTAACCTATTGTGTCACGACCCCTGCTCTGATGGAGTGGCCCTTATATTGTGACCCTTACACTAGTTAACACGCCCTCACGCCGAGACCCTATTCACCTGTGGAGTTTTCCTCACACCGTGGGCCTATTGCAAGGGCTTGCTACCTCTGTAACCCAAAGCACCCCGAATCCAAATCCTGAAACTTCCCTGGGACATACCTTTAATAACCTTAAACATGAAACAACTAAAAAACTAACGTCTCAGGATCTGGGAGGCCAAAATAAAATTTCAAAAGTATTGGGGGTCTTAAAATGACTAAACACTTAGTGAAAATTGCAAACCTTGAACCCCTTAAGCATGCAACTAAGAGCTGAATCGAATTTAGAATATTACAGGGTATTACAAACTTATAATCAGAAAATTCCCAAATGGTAGCTCACATTGTTTCCACTTCTAATATATGTATATAGAAATAGAAACAATAGATATATATGAAGAACATACTATAACTAAATCCAAAACAAGAAAACTAAATAAGAAATGAAAAATATGTGTGTAAATACAAAGCAATGCAATGTTGATAGGGAGAATGATTAAAGCCATCGTATGACTTTTTATATACACCCACCAAGCTTACAACTTTTACATAGGACCCATAAGGGTTTACAACTCATATACTATATCTCATACCTCAACTCAACTCACCCTTCAAACTTGTGTTCACAGAGAGGGATTTCATAAAAGTGTCTCATTATCTTTCAAAATTGAGGTTTCTCAATGGTACCAATATCTTATGAATGTATATGTATGTCATGAGGATTTAATTTTAATACTAAGATGACATCCAATCTATCCAATAGACATACGCGCGCATACACACACATATATATATGTTTATATATAAAAAGTAAGCCAAAAATTTTCTCAACATGTCCATAATTCATGATTATCAACTCAATTTAGAAACCATTATAATAAACATGCATGTAAGACACTATAGATATCCTATTAGCCCCTAATGCAGGTATTTCTATCCTAATAGGGGGAACAATGCTCAAATAAGGGCTATATTAGAAAAATGATCCATTGGATAGGCATTATATCTAGAATGAAGGTACTTAAATGCACAAATAAGGCCAATGCATTAAATAAAGCGCCCACATGGGAAACACTCAATATTAGATATCTCAAGTCAAAAATAGCATAATATAAGCCCCCAAATAGGCACAAAATAATAAGAAAGATAATCTCAAAATATAAACCACATAGTTATTTTCCACCAACCCACAACATGTTTTATCTATTTATTAACTACAATGCTCAATCTGAAAGAAGTAAAGCCAAACCAAACCCCAAATGATAAAATCCCATTCCAAAGTTCTTCAACATGGAGCCTTTGCCGTATTAATAGGCTTAGAATCAAATACAACATTCAAATTTTGCATTTACATGTTAAAAGAATGACTATGATATCCATTTTGTCCATATTTGAGTTAGGTCCAAAATGGATTAAAAATTGAGGGGGTAAAAGAAAAATTATTTTTAAAACATGTTTCCTAAGTTTATAGGATTCAACATGAGAAATATCATGTAAAAATGGGTTAAAAAGAGGTTCAGATTAAAGAAAATTTTGTTTGATTTACTGACAAAACCCTTAACTTCCATTTTTGAAATCGTGATTTAAAGGTGTGTTTAATAATATAGTCGATGAAAAATAATGGGAATAATGTAAACACCTCATATTCACATAGTAAAGGGTTACATTACCAAAAACTCCATATCTAGTTCATGGAATGATAAGTTATAGTTATTCTGTCCCTAATATTAATGCCATAACAAGATCCACAATGGCACAATCTCATATCTTCACTACTTAGAGTTCATAACAAAAATTCGGAGGGGTATCATAACAAGATCCACTGTTCTTAGTGCATAACTCAAAAAAGACCTAAAGCATCAAAGTTGAGACATACTTGCAATGCTGTAGGTATCAGATGTAGACTCCCCCCCAACTGGGGCATCAAGAGACACACCGGGTTTATTTCCAGAAGGTGGTGATGGTTGGCTCGAGTTATCTAAAATGTTATTATCGAAACCACCCTCATGTTTGTTGGATTCTTCATAATTTTATAACAAAGAATTTGAGTACCTCATTATTCAACCTAAACTTTAGCTCACCTTTCTCAATATCCATTCAACCTAAACTTTAGCTCATCTTTTTCTATATCCACCAATTCTATACCCGTGGAAAGTAACGGTCTTCCTAAAATAATGCACATCTCAAAATCAACCTTGAATTCCAAGAAAATAAGGTCAACAGGAAAAATAAAGCTTTCTACCTTGGCCAAAACATCAAATGATATGCCTATAAGCTTTTTTACTTTATGATTTGCCATCAATAACTACATCTTTGTTAGTTTGGGGGATCTTAAGCCTATATTACCCCAATATTTTATCTCTAGATCCACCATAATATATGCTATTGAATTAGCTTTCCAACAACATAAGTCTCACCTAAATACGTTAGTGCAGGAAAAAGGAATGGCAATTTTCCTAAGGGACTATTAACTATCATTGACAATAACTCTAGCAATGACCCATTGTCAAACACGATGACTCATTGTATGAAGTCATTTCCACAATAGTGAGGGATCTATATTTTATCTTAGTGGTTATGAGTCCATCATACGATTCATTATCAGTCCTAATGATTCATTAGGTAGACCCATCTTCATAACAGAAAGAATCTAAGAAATTAAGTTCTTGATTAAGACTCCTTCTAAATACCTGTTATTAATCGTAACTAGTCTTTTGGTAAGAATTCTTGGTCATAAAAATAAGGGACTATGCTGTGGAACCCCTGACAAAAGTTCCAAGGAATGACTTATTACCTGACCTAGCGAGTCATTATGACTGGTATCAGTTTTTTGTTGAACATTTAAAAAAGGATTGTTTAATATTTTCCCATTATATTAACTCCTAATCTATGTCGTTTAAGCCTTTACAATTGTTGTATATAAGCATAAATTTGCCAAAATTCCTCATTACATTAAAAAATCAATTGGAAATAGTAAAAAATGGTGATTATTCTCCTTCAAAGCCAAGTTAAGGTTTCTCAACTTCAACTTTAAATTCTAATGATTTCTTCTAGACTTCCACCTCCAGGTATATGGGATTTCATCAATGTGTCCCTTTATCCCATTGAGTCCCAAAAGCTTTTAAATTCTTAAGTTTTGGTTCTGGGTCAAATATGAGTTTTCCTAAATTTCCTCAGTTTAATTTTGTAATTATACCATGATTCCATGTCTTTCCATAATATTCACCTCTCCCCATGTTCATAGACCATAAAAATTCCCTTTGGTTGATAAATCATTGAGTTTTTTTTGAATTGTGAAATTCCCTACTATGGTTAGATTTAACTATTATCATGTTTGATTTGCATTAGTCAAAGGTGGTGGGTTATGATTACTCGATAGGTAGGGAATCATACATTTATTTGTTTACATGTCTTTAAGAACTTCAAATTATCCATAATTGATACTTTTAGAATAATATCAAGATAGGCAATTCAGTTTAAATTTTAGTGTCTTTTAGTTGATAGTAGTACTTAGCAACAAGTGAACACAGGGATAACGACACCCGTCAATTAGGCTGAGACCATTAGTAAAAGTTCCAATGTTCCAGAACTACAATGTGACCATAGGTTATAAGAAAGTAACCCATTAGTTGAGGCATGACACCTTAGTCCTTTGGGACCTCAGTTTAGTGGATCCATGCCAGCCTATGCTAGTACCCTTGGAAAGGTACTGACCCCTTCCAACTAGGGTTACATGTTTAATCTTGATTCACTCATATTTGGGTATGTCGGTTATTGTTATCTCCCACAATACTATGTTGATGTTTCAGTTTACGTCTCAATTTAGATTATTCATGACCTTTGTATTCAAGTATTCAGTTTCATCCACTACATGTTTATACTTTGTTTTGTATAATGTTTGTCATGTTTCATGCATTCATGTTGCAGTTTATGTAGGTTAGTTTCCCATCTTGCATACTTAGTACATCCAAAGTACTGTCTGCATAGATCTTTTCACTATATTGTCTCATACTATAGGTTTGAATGCTCAACACCCAAATCATACTTAACACATTCCCATACCACCTAATAGTAGTTTGGTGAGTCATTATCATTTGAGGACTAGTTATTATTTATTTATTTTAGCATTTTATTTTATTTCAATCAGTTGGAGTTAGTTGGGAGCTTGTACCAATAACTCATTATAAGTAGAGACTTTCAAACAAATGTCTAAATTTTTAGTATATTTTTTCATCAAATAATTCTATCTATAATATTATTGATAGTTAGTTTTACATTATTATAACTTCTATCTATTTTTTTAGTTAGTTTCTGCCTAGTATTTTGTTATTTCTTTAGTATCCTAATGCATGCCAGGCCATAGATTATCTTGGGGTTATTTGTGGCTCTAAGAATAATGTTATGACTAATGGGTGGTCTCGGGTTATGTAAAACTTGGTATTAGAGAAATAGGTTTAATGTGTTCTAGGGTGTCTGAAAGCCGCATTAAATACTCTTGTTCAGGGGTGTGAAGTGTGTCACACTTATGAGCTAGTACAGACGAAACATTAAGGAAAGTCTCACTAATTCATGTGATAGAGTATGAAATCTATTAAAAATATTCTTCTAACCCATCCTCTATCTATTCACAGTAAATTCCTCCTAAGAGAACTAATAGAAAGAGAGATAAAAATCAACAAGCACTACTGCCAGTTCTCAAAGACTCTCTGAATGAGTAGGTCTCTTATGCTGAGATTAGCATTGCTTTCACAGTATTATCCCAATCCATTACTACTCAAAATAACCATCAGGATATTAACCCGGCCAAACAAACAACGAACACGTCGATAAGTAGAAATTGGGACTTCACTCGGATGAATCCTCAGGTGTTCTTAGAATCTAAGACAAAAGATGATCGACAGGAGTTCTTGGATAGTTTTAAAAAAGTGACTAAGATCATGGGTGTCACTTCTAGTAAAAGTACTAATTTGGCTACCTATTAATTACAAGGAGTGGCTAACAACTGGTATTTAGTAGAAGGAGGATAGAGGTACAGGTGCAGGGTCAGTAGAGTGGGATGATTTTGTTATATCATTTCTTGATTGGTTCTTCCTATTTGAGTTGGGGAAAGCTAAAGTGTAGGAGTTCATCAACTTAAAATGGGGTAGTGTGAGTGTTAAGGAGTATTCACTTAATTTTACTTAGTTGGTGAGGTATTCTCCAACTACAATGGTCGATTACAGTGCCTGGATAAGTAAGTTTATGTCGGGTGTTTTCAAGGATGTGGTGAAGAAGTGTAGGATGGACATGGTAGTTAAGGAGATGGATATCTCCCGACTAACAGTCCATGATTAACAAATTAAGGTAGAGAAGATCAAATAAAAGTAAAGGAAGAATAAGAGGTCTAGAACTGCTACTTTTAATTTCTCTAAGTAGAGGTTAGATGGTGGAAATCTCTCTCAATTCTACCTAAAATTTTTATCTCCTATCCCATCTTCTACTAGTGTTCCAGTGCCTAAGTTCAGACAAGATACTCGAGATAGAGCTCCATGCTCTAAGTCTTAGAGCAGTGTGAATAGTTTTCACATAATCCCAATTTTCTAGAGATATGGTAGGAGCCATAAGGGTGAGTGCATGGCTGGTAGTGATACCAATATCGAGTGTGGAAAGTCAGGATATAGAGTAAGGGATGGTCAATAGGTGTGCAGAGGTAGGAATCATAGTCAATCAAGCCAGACTAAGTCTTCAATGACTCCAACAGGTCACCCGACTCAGCAGGGTGCCACTCTACTACAACTGGTAGATAACATTAGGATAAATTTTATGCCATTCATAGTCGACAATATTAGGAGGGTTATCCTGATATGTTTACTGGTACGTTACATGTTTTTCACCTTAACTTTTATGTATTATTATATCCTTGAGTCATTCCTTTGTGACTCCCTTTATAGTAGTAGATTTTGGTGTTGGTCCCGAAATCCTAGAAGAACCCTTCTTAGTTTCTACTCTAGTCTGTAGTTCTATCATAGCTAGATGGGTATATAGAAATTACCCAGTCACAATATACCAAAATGTCACTTTAGTCGATCTTGTAGAGTTAGACATTACTGATTTTGATATTATTCTTTTCATACATTGGCTCAACTTTTGTCTGACTCAGTTGATTGCAGAAATAAAGTAGTCCAATTTCAGTTTCAAAATAAGCCAGTCATAGAGTGTTAATTCATCACAGTTACCATAACCCCAGTTATGGGGATAAGATACTCATGATCGTATAAATGTTATAAGAATCCATGTATGAAAGCATTATTGTGCACTTATATGAATAAGATGAAAAAACATAAATCTCAAACTGATTTAAACCTTAAAAACCAATATCAAGAGTTTATAGATTAATAATGTGTCTAAGAACCTCAAAATAATTTCGTGTGTAAGATAATCATAATATATCATGGGAGTACTTATAGATACAACATGAATTCTATCATAAATTATGTAGGAAAGGTAGGTCGGCAGCACCTTACGACTCATGGGTTGAGTAATGGATCAAATCAATGAGTCATTGCTCTAAATCATGAAAATCATGCTCAGGTTCAATCATCAGTACTTGACTCATGAAAACTACCCATGAGTTGTGGGTAGAAGTTATATGTTATGGTTCATCTCATAGTAATCGTACTTTGCTTTTCAGCTTCAGAACTCAAGTCACAGGCCCACTCACGAGTTATAGTCCCACCCACAAGTCTTGGATCAACTCGTGGATCACTAACTTAGTAGATTTCCATCCTTCATACCTCAATTTTTCCTCCAAAACCTATTTTCCTTCACAATCAACACAAAAACATATCATACCGAAAAAAAATACCTAAGTTCTTGCTTAAATTCCTTATTTTAAGCATCGAAACCATGGTACATCAACACCCTCAACTTAGAATATTTGTACGTCCTCATGAAAATAAAACAAACATAAACACCCACAATGCTTAACTAAGATAAAGCTAAAGTAAATACAATAATCAATTCATTTAGTTTCCAATAAACTTTCAACCTCTTTCAATGTACATCTTTTAAAACCATTATGTGTATACATGTAGAAAAATTTTATGACACAAAAAGGATTAAGTGATGGCATAAGATTACAAAACAATAACCAATGTATATAAATGACATTTCCCAAATAGATAAGCAATAGACAATGAAACCAATGTACCTTTACAACAAAAAGTTCCATACTCTTATAGTATCATAATGAATATCAAGGCATGGACTATATCAAAGCACTCTCACTTACATAGAAGTCCAGATAATGTGCATAAAAAACCATGGGTTTGCCATTATGTTTTACATCATAGGTTTTTTAACAACTGGACTGGGATCAGTAAAGGACTTTTCTCATCTTATACTGTAAGCTTGGGGGAAGGTATGCTACATATGGGTAATAGTGACTCAACCCTCCTTAACACTATGCTACATTTTTTGGCTCCACTATTCATCCATGCTCATTTTATACTCTTTTTTTCTTCATTATTTATTTGTAGATTAGGTGTGGTTTTGCTTCATTGTTTATATTTATTTATATTATTTTCTTTATTTCAATTTTTTTCTATGTTTCTTCTTCTATCATACCCAAGCCTACCTTATTTTCTTTTCTTAACCTTTTTTTCATACTTGTTTCTGACTATGCACCCTTATTATAACCACTGTCAAATTGATGATTTACCGAAGTTGAGGTACACAATATCCAAGGTGGGATAAAAGCTAAAACAGGTACATTGTAATTTAAAATTGGAAGGTGAATAGGTTAATACAAGAAAGTAGGACTATATAAGCTCAAATACGGGATCAGAAAATACTTATTTTCATTTAGTTGATCATTTAGGCTAAAAGTGGATATTTTCAAGAATGCCTTGTGATCATGTCCCAACAAACTATCCTAGAACCTTGGCAAGACTAACTAAGCAAGTTCTGGATTGCACAAACAAAGTGAACTAAGTAAACACACCTCACACACAGATAATATAGAGTTATATTACCAAATACCACCTATCTAGTTCATGCACTGCTAATTTATGGTTATTCTGTCCCAAATATGGATGTCATAACAAGATCCACAATAGTCATAATCTTATATATTCACAACATGTAGTTCATACAAAATTAGAAGGGTGTTTTTTAGTAATCATAAAAACATAAATTTGACTGCACCAAAGTTCCTTAGTTTCTCCTAATCAAACAAAACAAACATAACACAAAAAAAATGAAAAAACACAATATCCTATACATGTTAGCTCTACTATGATAGCACACTCCAAGAAAAAGAGATACAACAACAAAAACCCCAAATGTTGGTATACCCCCAACTCCAACTAAAAGTTAATGCACTGTCCTCAGTGCATAACAAGGATAAACATAAAATATAGGAGTGGAGTTATACCTGTGATGCTCTTGAACCGGATATGGACTTATCCCCACTTAGAGCATCAAGAGGCATATCAGTCTCAGTGCCATAAGGTGGTGGTGGCTAGCTCAAGTCATCTA
Source organism: Capsicum annuum (assembly GCF_002878395.1). Lineage (NCBI taxonomy): Eukaryota > Viridiplantae > Streptophyta > Magnoliopsida > Solanales > Solanaceae > Capsicum > Capsicum annuum. The sequence continues at coordinate 104,634,371 of NC_061111.1, read as the reverse complement.
AACTATTTATTACCACAACCACCCTAATATTTGTTGGCTGCTTCATAGATCTACAAAAATTGAACATGACTTCCTCATTATTCAAGATGAAATTTATATCACCCCTCTCCATATCTACCAATGCTTTCCCCAAAATTTTAGACATCTCAAAATCAACCTCGCAGTCCAAGACAAAAAAATTCATAGAAAAAATGAAGTGTTATACCTTGAACCAAACATCAACTGATATTCCTATAGGTTTCTTGACTATATGATCTACGATCAATAATCGTGCATTTGTTAGTTCAGGGGTCCTAAGCCTAGCTATTTAAACACTACCAACAATATTAAGTTGATATTTGCACTTAGCTCCACGTAAAGCCTTGTAAAATTTAGATGACAAACTTGTGCGAGGAATATAAAGTCATAAGGGTCATATTTCTTTTGCATAAAAGAATGAGATAATTTCACTACAATGGTAAAAATAACAAGTAGACTCATAAATGGCAGTTCTCTTTTTATGGCTAACTCTTTCATGAACTTTGTATATCCCAACATTTGTCCACGAGAGGGATCTTCTTAGAAAACTTTTATCATGGATATAAACTTCTAATATTTCACCTCTATGAGTTTCTTCTTAAATCATTGGGGAAAAGGTCGAGGAGGCAGGGAATGGATTTCAATACTAGTGGGACTTCCTTACCCTTTACTTTGTCAGTGTCAGCTCTTTTTTATTCAACTATAGGCTTCTTAGAGGCCTCATAATTAATCACTAGTTTTTTCGTTTCATCCTCAATGCTCATGGAATCATTCCTAATACTATAAACCATAGGCATAAGTGGATTAATAATAGCCTTACAACTCCGAGTAGTAATACCAAGACAATGACTGTGGTTCTATGAATTCTAAATAGTGTTGCTAGGAAGAGGGCTTAGCTAATAGTGGTTTAATATGGAAGGCATCTGCCCAAATCTTTATTCAAGCTACGTAATAGTAGTTTCATAAGACTCTGTTTTCTATCTCAACCTTGAAATATCTTCTTTAATTTCATTACGGTAGCTCTCTTCACTTTTTGAACTCTTCACAAGGTTTGAAAACAACGCTTTAATTCTTAAACACCAAGACTCATCATCCAAGTTCCCTAGTGGGACATAAATTCCACTTTTTTTCTCATTGTTATCTTTCCTCCTACAGGTTGTAATCACATTAACTACTCCAATATCTATACCTATCTCTATAAAAGTTTCAACCTTGATTACCTTGCCTCGAGTTCCAATTTTCTTTATTAGACCCTTGGCCCTTGGTTTAAAAACCTACCATCATAATATTAAGATACTTAGATACTTTATTGTAGTATGACTATTTGTTTCTAGAATCATTTCTTCATTAACCCTCTACATTCACCTTTTTTTTATCCAACCACTAAAAGTTGCTTCATAAGTAGGCCAATCTCAGTTGTTAATTTTTATTCCTCTTGATTTATCATCTTATCTAATATGCTCATTGGATTCCCCAATAGAGTAAGTATCAATTGATTTATACACCTCCTAAGTATGCCATCCTCGGATGTTTGTAGCAATAAAAGTTAAGATCTCAAAAGTTTTCACCCTGTGAAGACTCATGAAGGCACTACTCGTGATGGTGTCTGCTAAAACCTTCATATTAGCATTCATGGGTTGTAGAATATCTCAACCAAGTTTCTACCCATGATTCTGTGATTTGGAAAATTTTGTAGCTTTTTTTTTTAACACAAATTCTATCTCATATTGTTCCTCTAAATGAACTTGTCTGAATTTATAGATCTTATACTTCCATGACATCATTCCAGAGGGTGAGACAAATTTGTCCCAAAATTGTGTCCTCAATTAATTCCAAGTGGTGATAGATTCACAAGGCATCTCACTTAAACATAATGGCATCTCCCATGTGAGGGAGAATGGAAATAACCTTAATCATATACCTTCTTGACTCACTGCAAAAAGATTATATGAAGCATAGATCCCCACATAATTCATAATATCCATGGTTTAATCATTAGTAGGAAGGCCAACAAATACCGTCTTCAAATTCAACAACTGGATCATCGCACTTGTAATATCAAACTTTGTACCTTAGGGTAATTCAAGAGAAATGATTGCACTAGTCTCAATTTGCTCAACATACCCCAAATCTTCTACTAGATCATCATAATCTGGCAGACTTGGATGGGTTGTTCTCCTTTGTTTCTTCTTATTTTATCCCTCTCAAGGAAAACTTGGCAATCTTTTTATTCTTGTCTAGCCCTTTCTTCCCTAGCTTCTCATTGAGTAGTTGCTTGCCTAGCACTTTCCTCAACTATTAAGACAGAAGTAACTTTCTCTACAGTTTCCAGAACATTATGCTGAAGTGGCCAAGTTACTCCTTCTACAATATCATGAAACCCTTCAAGCAGGGATCCTTGATCACAAAGTTCTTCTCTCTCCATATTTGAATTCTATCTTAACGTTCTTTTAAGTTTAGGATCTAATAGAATTAGTGGATTTCCTTGACTCCCAGTACTAGGCATACACCAATATATGCCATATAAATAGTAGAAAAGAAAAAATCAACAAACAGAACCAAAAACTTCAACAAACAGAATCTACCACTTTATAACTATATTCCCAAACAATGGCACCAAAATTT
>NC_061111.1:104569355-104628728 GCF_002878395.1 Capsicum annuum | reverse complement strand
AATCTACCACTTTATAACTATATTCCCAAACAATGGCACCAAAATTTGATGTCAACCAAATTGCACTCAAAAAGTATAAAGCGGTCGCTGAGTAAAATATAGAACCCAACAAGGATGGGGTCAATCTTACGAGTAATACGCCAAAACTCAGTCATGAGTTTGTCGATGTAATTTGGAATTCAAAAAATTAAAGGAGTGGTTATGTGAAAGTTAATTGTAATAGTAAAAGTTGTTGGTTGATTGGATTGTTATCAATTTGAGATGAGCCCTAGAATTTTTTCCACCATGATTTCATAACTCCACATATTGATCATGATAGTTGACTATCCGGATACCTTAAATACAAAAAATCAAATAAGATATGCATCAACTAACCATCTCTCAACCTTGGTTTAGTTAAATTTAATTCGTCTTCATTCAGACTCAGAGCATCGTATTACTAACCCTAATTTTGTAATCTCAAACTAACTATCCCAATTAAGGCTCAATCTAATTAGATAAAAGTTGAAAGCTTGAAATTTTTGTTGCTATTTTATTTTTCCCAATCTCTCTCTCCCTCTCTTGGGAAACATTGAGGGAGTATTTATAAATACAAAATGAATCATGTCTTATACTATGTAGGAAAATTAGGTCAATAGTACTCTACGACTCGTGGGTCGAGTCGTAGTTCAAACCCAACAAAAGTACCTATGTTCTTGCATAATATCTTGGTTTTAAGCAGTGAACGAGCCATGAAACCATCGAACATTTGGCACTGATAATGGAACATCACTTAAAGTTGGAGAAATACCAGGTATACAAAATGGAATACCTTCCAAATGACTCAAGAGACTAACCAAAAGACCCTAAAGCACTGGGGTGTCAACTCAACCCCATGGGACCTAAGCTAGCCCTACATATCCTATCTAATAATCAATCCTAGAATACACTACATCAAGCTTGAGAGAGGACTCCCTAGAACGTCTTCAAATTGGTGATGTTCCTCATTCCAAACCCCTGCCTCTCTCGTTAGTCTAGGGTCTAGCCTCTAATGATTGTTTAACATACCTCACCTCTAGAGATCTAGTCCTCACTATATATGCAGAAAAGAGTAGAATATAACTTAAAATATTAGGTAATAACAATTTGTATGACTAGGAATCCAAATAAAGAAGTTTTTCCTACAGACATCCTATAGCCTCTTCAAGATTGATACAGACGTCTACATACCAATCAATGAGACTCTGCTAGACATCCTTCTCTTACACTTTTGAGATTGGTGAACCTGGATACTTTAATACCAATTTGACATGACCCAAAATAGATAATGATGGTACTTATCATGGATGATCCTTGATGAGTAAGAAAATCACCTAAAATAATAATGGAAAAATAAAAACAACAATAGTATAACCTAAGGAAATACTTCTAGAATGAATCCATACACAAACAAGAATAATATTACCAGAGGAAGTCTAAAATATATCATAAATCATGCAAAATCTAGTGTCAAAATGTAATAGAATCTAGTCAATATCCACAAATAAAAATACAAAATCTATCTCTAAATCTAAAATAAAGATTAGATAAAAGATATAATGATATCTAGAATCTGACATAAGCAATAGGATAATTATGTACCTCAAATCTGATCAAACTCTAATCAAAATGTCAAATGCCATGCATAGTACTCAAACTAGGATATATGCCAAAATGCCACAGTAGGTGTGATTACGATCCACTTGTACTTAGCAGGTATCATAGGCCAACCAAGAAAACTAAAAAATAAGGTAAGTAAAGTACCACTATCAGCACTAACCTTTTCAGGAGCAGAGGCTACCCCCTAGTCTTGACACGGTACTCAAGGCCATATGTGACCCCAAGGTAACCCATGGTCTGGTACCTGCTATGAGCTCTGAATAAAAACAAAGTAAAACACATATGCAAAAAATAAACCAAATGAGATATGGTTAATCTGAATACTAAAACAAATAAAAAGAAATGTCTGAAGTAGCTAATAAAAGAACCAAAACAAAACTGTCTATATGAACAACTGATAATAACTAAAAACTGAATGAATTTTTAACTCTCTGAAAATCTCTAAGGATTATAAGGAGTTGATTGGACAAACCCCTAAATAACTCCAAATAACTGAATCATAATGAAATATAGAAATGAATAAAATAACATATCATATCCTCGATGGATGAGGATTCACCACTACTACTATGGAGAACTGCTGAGCTGTCTAAGGATGAACGAAGAACTATGCATTTGAACCTAAGTTATAAGACAACACAGTGCAAGAGAAAGGTATGCGATCTGTACTTTGAATGTACTGGTACATGAGGTAAGTACTAACTAAAATACAGGCTAAAAATAAATGTAATTATATGAACATATAGAACAGAATATGAAATACCAAGTATTTTAATACATTAACATTATCTGAATAACTGGTGCAGTTTGTACAACTGATTAAATATATGCTGAAAACTGTCTGCTTTGTCTAGCAAAACAAAACTGAAATTGACTACCAGTACTGATTGAAATTATAGGATATATCATGTAACCAACATAAACCATAGATGTCACCATAGAGTACAATGTTTAACCCACGTTGAGAAGGGTTGTTCGATCCTTGCCATCAGAGTGGAACTTGAACTGGAGTGATCACTATATTGAGCCCAATTGGGCAAGGGAAACACTCTTTGGTGAGTACCAAAATCCTATAGGGGCACGTTGTTTCTGGGAAGTAGGGTGCATTGAATAAATACTTACCTCTCGGTGCTAACTCCTACTCCCAACTAAATGATAATGCTATTATCCATGGTTTAACATAACGTGGTACTGTACTGACAAGGATCAACTTGGACTTGAAAATAGTAAGTAAACACATACGTATCAGGTATTTATAACCCGCCAACATGGAAAGTTTTGAAAAAAACACAATAACAACTCTTAAAATAGTTGTATAAAGTCATAATGCGAAGAATCCAAAATATTAAACATTTGAGTATATAAGCATAGTCGTGAAATCTAGAATGAAAACATGTCAAACTTAAGGGAACAATAATTTCTCATCGAAATAATAGAATTCAAGGTAAACATCAAACTTGTTGTTGGAAACATGAATAAATGCAACTCTTGTTCTCTTTAGTACCTAGATCATATGATAATTCTATATTTTCTACACATAAAGATTTAGGATTGAAATCTATCTTAAGACATGTAATTTTAACTTGAAAAGTCATGTATTTGAGAACAAGGTTTAATGGTTAACCTTGTTCAAAACCCCATATACCTCAATAACTGAATCCTTGAAGATTGTTTGAACTTGGGAGCTTGAACTCTTGGATTCTTCGTGAAAGGATCTTGGGTTCTTGCCCTTGGGAAAGAGGAGGTTTTCTTGAGAGTAATTTTAGGAGTAAAGGGTAAATAATACCCCTACGAATGCCCCAAATCATTTTATGGATTAATTTTCTTGATTGAACAGGACTTATTCACCCCTTGATTTCGTTAATAAAAGAGGCTGGCCGAACTACCATATCGTGTTGCAATCCTAGCTCCAATGGGGTAGCCCTCACGGTGCGACTCCTACTGCATATAAGACACCCTCGTTACACAATCCCGTCCACCTGTGAAGTCTCTCTCTCACTGTGGGTCTATCGCAAGGGCTTTCTACCTCCATGACCCAAACATACCCTAAATACCCTCAAAATAATTTGAAACTCTCCTGGGACACACCTTTAATAGCCATAAACATGAACAACTCAAAAACCAATGTATCGAGTTTGGGAAGGATAAAATAAAAATTTCTGAAGTCTTGGAGGACTTAAAGTTACTAAGTTCTCAACACTTAGTTAAAATCTCAATCCTTGAAACCTTTAAGAATGCAACTAAGAGTTAAATCAAACTTAGAATATTATGGGGTATTACAATATCTCTACCCCTTAGGACCATTCGTCCTCAAATGAGACTATTTAAGATGATATACTTTAGCGACTGGGATCTTTACTGAAGACTAATAAGATGAAACATGAACAAATAACTGGGTCTGACATATCACACATACTACAAGGGCTGAACTAACTTCATGAATACATGTTGTGACATGTGAATAGTTCTATAGCTGAAATAGAGAATGAAAAGAGACAATCTAATACAAACTATTACCTAAACTTTAGTATGAATTTGTGGAGAAAATTAGAGGATACCAAGCTTGTATATCTGCTTCTGCTTCCCAAGTAGCTCCCTCTACAGACTGATTCCTCTATAGAAACTTAACGAAAGAAACCTCTTCTTTCCTTAGCCTAAAAATCTAACGATCAACGATTCTATACTGGGATTTCTTCAAAGGAAAGACTATCCCAAACATCCACATTTTCTAAAGGAACAACCAAAGCTAAATTACCAATGCATTTATTTAACAAAGAAACATAGAACACTAGGTTTACTGATGCAAAATCTATTGGCAACTCAACTTCATAAGCTACCTTCGCAAAATGGTTCAAGATTCTATATGGTCCAATATAAAGAGGACTGGCCTAATTAAAGTACCGAGTCGACCTGCCTCAAACCAAATAATTAGAGATCTAAATCTTCATCCATAAAGACCCTCAAATGAAGAAATCTGAATATTGGAGTTGTAACTATTGTTGTTAGCGAACACAATCAAAGAAAAGTGGTTAGCCGAACTACCATTAAAGCTTATCACACATACCCTCAATATGTCCTCTAAGGTAAGAATAGTCCTCTCTGCTTGACCATTTGTCTGAGGATGAAAAGTTGTATGAGATGAACTTGGGTACCAAGACTCTTCTGTAAAGCCTTCCAAAAGTGAGAGGTAAACTGAGTACCTCTATTTAAATTAATCGATAACGAAACCCCATGTTATTTCACCAACTCCATAAAATAAAGCCTATTATTTTCCTCAGCTAAATACACAGTATGAATTGGGAAGAAATGGGCTAACTTGGTCTTTCAGTCTACAATGACCCAAATCAAATCATGATGATAATGCTTACGAGACAATCTTATCACAAAATCCATATTCACCACCTCCCACTTCCAAGTAGGGATGCTAAACTCCTGAAGCATACCACTAGGCCTTTGATGCTCAACCTTAACCTGCTGACAGTTCAAACTCTTAACCAAAAACTCTGCAGTATCTTTATTCATATCACTCCATAAATAGATTTCTCGCAAGTCATGGTATATCTTAGTGAGTTTAGGGTGAATGGAATATCGTGCACCTTTCGCTTCTGTAAGTATTCACTGTCTTAAACCATCAACATACGGAACATATAACCTACCCTAACAATGAAGCACACCATCTACCTCTTGGGAAAAAACCTCCACCTTTTGCTCTCTAATCACCCCCTTCAACTTAACAAAACTAGGATCCCTATCTTTATTTTCTTTCATTTCAGAAACAAACGAAGATTCTGCTCTATTCTGAACCCATATACTACCTTCTTCCGAATCAACCAACCAAACTCCTAACCATAAAAGATAATGAAACTCATGGGATAAATACTTCTAATCAACTTCAACATGGGCAACACTACCCATTGACAATCTACTAAGGGCATTCGCTACTACTTTGTCCTTAATCGGATGATACAGCACACTCATATTGTAATCTTTCATTAACTCAAGGAATCTCCTCTAATAAATATTTAAGTCTTTATGCTTGAACACGTACTGTAAACTCTTGTGAACACGTACTGTAAACTCTTGTGATCTTAGATCATGGGTAGGATAAGTATTTTCATGGAGTTTAAGCTATCTAGAGATTTAGGCTTTGAACTTGCCTCTCCACATAAAAACACAACCAAGACTAAGCTGTGAACTTGCCTCTCCACATAAAAACACAACCAAGACTAACTCTAGAAGCATTAAAGTAAACAACAAACCCATGTGTACCATTTAGAAAATTCAAGACTAGGGCATAAGTGAGTTGGGTCTTCAACTCCTAAAAACTCTTCTCGAGGAATCTGACCACTAAAATTTAACCATTTTCTGGGTTAGTCTAGACATGGGTTAAGCAATAGAAGAAAACCATTCAACAAACCATCTGTAATAGCCAGTCAAACCCTAGAAAATTTTGTTATCTGATGGAGAGATAGGTATAGGCTTGTTTATGACTACAACAACAATAATAACATACCTAGTTTATTCCCACATAATATGGTCTAGGGAGGGCAGATTGTACACAAACCATACCACTATCTCGGGAGAAGTAGAGAGGTTGTTTCCGATAGACCCCCAACTTAGAACAAATAATAGTATAACAAGCACAAAAGCTAAGAGCAAAATAAACTAACACTGCTAGAAAAACGATAATACTACAACCATAAGATAAATTAAGAAATATCTAACTAAAATTATAGAATTCACACATCATGACGAATAAAAATTATAGACATAAAATAACACTTATTATTACCGATGCACTTCCACCTTCTTACCTTCTACCCTAATCTACATCCTCCACACCTTCTATTAAGGTTTATATCCTTCATAGGTTGTAACTTCTAACTATTATGCCTAATTACCTCCCTCCAGTATTTCTTTGGTCTACCTATACCCCACCTACAACTATCTATAGCTAGTGTCTCACACCTCTACACTAGAGAATTCGAGCCTCCCTCATCACATGCCTGAACCAATGTAACCTCATTTCTTGAATCTTATCCTCCACCAAAGAAACTCCCACATTATCTGGAATAATATTATTCCTCACCATATCTTTCCTGGTAACTCCACACATTTATTATAACATTTGCATCTCTGGCACCTTCAACTTTTGGATGTAAGAGTTCTTAACTAGATAATATTCTGCTCCATACAACATAGCCGGTCAGACTGCCACTCTGTAGAACTTACCTCTAAGGTTTGGGGTACCTTCTTATCACATAAGACTCGCGAAGCAAGCCTCCATTTTAGCCACCCTACCCCAATACGATGCGTGACATCCTTATTAATCTCACCATTGGACTGAATCATAGACCTTAGATACTTAAAACTCTCCCTCTTCTGAATAACCTACTTTAATATTTATAGGGTTAGCAAAGATGCCATCAAAGAAGACTATATGTCCAAGGAAAGTTATTAATCTTAGCTAAAATTTTAACTTACTAAACATAGCGAATAACTTATGGTTTCTAATAGTCTATAATGTAACTCTTAGATGATCTGCATGATCATTCTCACAATGGAAATAAACAAGGATATCATCAATGAAGATAATGACGACAAGTCCAAGTATTGCTTGAACATAATTTTCATTAAGTCTATGAAAGCTGCAGGGCATTTGTTAGTCCAAAAAACATAACTAAAAATTTAAAGTGACCATACCAAGTTCCAAATATTCTCTTTGGAATGTCACATTTTTAACTTTGAGCTGATAATAATCGGATCTAAGGTCTATCTTATAGAAATAACTTTCACCCTGAAATTGGTTGAATGAGTCATGAATTTTGGGGAGTGGATACTTATTATTGATGGTGACTTTTCTCAACCAAAGATAGATGATGCATATTCTGAGAGAACCCTCTTTATTATGCATGGATAGAACTGTAGAACCCCATGGGGAAACACTAGCCCTGATGAAACCCTTGTTTAAGAGATCTTTCAACTGTTTCTTCAATTCATTCGGCTCTATTGGAACCATTTAGTTAGGGGAAATAGAGATAGGCTTGGTTTCTAGATAGAGATCTATTCCAAACTCAATTTCCTTTGTGAAAGAAAATCCTGGAAGATCTTCAAGAAATACATCTGGAAAATCCCTTACAACAGAAACTAAGTCAAGGCTCGAAGTCTATAAATTTGAGTCCTTTACTTGGAAGATATGGTAAATGCACCCTTTAGATATCCTTCTTCTTTCCTTAATAGATGAAACAATTTCACTCCTAAACATGAAGTACTACCCCTCTATTCAAAAACTAGATCATAAACAAATTAGAATTGAATAATCTTATTTCTCTAATCGACTGAATCATAAAATAAGTGAAGACAATCCATACCAAGAATGACATCAAAATTAGTCATATCTATCTCCACAAGATCAACTAAAGTAACTTTCTAAGATGTTGTGAAAGGGCAATTTTTGTATACCCATCTAGCCATAATTGACTTACCCATTAGGTAGATACTGAGAAAAGATCTAATAATATTTATGGATTAACACCAAGTCTAAATCTATGTAAGGTTTCATAAAGGAAACTGAAGCTTCAAGATCTAACAATGCATAAACATGAAGGTGGAAGACTTGTAATGTACCCATAACTACATTAGGAGAACTTTCCAAATCCTGTCGATTATGGAGGGAATACGATCTATTCTAGAGTGGCCCACTAGTGGCATTGGAGGTGGCACCTTGATGAGTTGAGCAACTTTTTAGTACTTCTGAAGAATTAGACTGACCCAGTTAGCACAAATCACCTTCCTTCAGACTTACTGCTTGACACTACGTGATCCTACGACTTGGTTTACCAAACCCAAAGCACACATTACTGCCTTCTTGATATTTACCCTGATGGTTCCTAACACACTTCTTGTAGAGAGGATTGGTATGGCCACTACTTACACTACCCTAAGTCTTAGAGCCTCGCACTCTATCTCAACTGTCCTTCCTGAACTTAGGCAATGGAGCACTAGCTGAAGATAGAGCTGGGGCTAATAATTTTTCGCAAAAATGAGAATAATTTCTACCTTCTAACCTTTTTTGAGAAAAATTAAAATTACTTATTTTGGCCCTCTTATTCTCTCTCTCTCTTCTTAAGATTCTTCTTCCCAATCTACTAAGTATGAACTATAAGTCTAGACAGGTGCATCTCCTTAATAAACATGGTAGTCCTAAAGTCCTTGACTATACTATCAGATACACTAGATGCAAACTTACTCATCTTGAACCTATTGTCAGCCATCATTATAGATGTATACCTTGCCAACTTAGTGAACTTGATCGAGTACTCCTTCACGCTCATACTTCCATGCTTCAAGTTAATAAACTCTTGAACCTTAGCTTCCCTTAAATCTAGTGGAAAGAAACTTTCTAGGAAAGCCATGGAAAACTCCTTTCACTCCATAGGTGAAACAACTTGGTTTTTAGACCTTAGAAAATTTTCTTAACTATTGGTTTCTGGGCAAGATAAGACTTAAGGAGCGATTCGTAAACTTAGGTATGGTTTTTATGGTCTAATCGTGTGTTTACCAATGTTGGTTGGTGGGATGGATTTCCTCACTAAAATAGGTACGACTTGGGTGGTACGAGTCGTATCGGTAGATATGGGTTGTTTGGTTTCGTCACTTAACCTTAGACTTGGTGACTTAGGTTTGATCTTTGTAGGAGTAGCTCACTATGATTTGTAATCAATGGTAGGAGTCATACCTATGAATCATGTTATGGTCAGTGTTCAAACCTCTTAGATTCTATTTTACCAGGGGTACGGTAGGTACTAGTCATACAATCGGATACGACTTGGGTTTAGGTGTGCCATACCTCAGAAAATATTAGGTCCAAGGGGAAATCCTAAGGTATAAGAGGTTGGTTCCACTCTTACATAATGAGTATGACTCATAAGGGCCAGTCATACTCTATGATGGTAATTAAATGCAGTTTAAGTAAGGGCAATATAGATATCCCCACTTATCGTAATAAGGGCCCATGACTTATTTTCCTAATGGGATGTTAGTTTACCTACTATTCTATTCTTAAACACTTGGAAAAAATTCTTAAATCCTCTTCAGAGTTTTTGGAAAAGGAAGTTAGGGTTTCATCTAAAGTAGTAGATTGAGGCTTGTCTTGGTGATTTCTCTCCATAATCATCTTTTTTTAAGGTAGGTTCTCTTCCCTTATTTTTAGTTCCAACTAAAGGAATGGCTCTAAATGGTGTTTTCATGATGTTAATATTGTATGATTTCTGGTTTTCAAATATAATTTTGGTGTTTTGGTTATAAATGTGTGGTTATGGTTTTTCTATGCTTTAATTATGCTTTTATATTCTTTATTGGCATTTTTGGTTAATTGGTAGCATGAGAATGGTTATTTGGTTATGAACTTTAGTTTCGTAATGGTTTTTCTTAATAAACATACTTGTGGGGTACATGGGAATCCCTCAAGTTAATTGGATAACAATGCCTTCACTACAATATTGGTTTCACAATGAAACTTATGCATGGTTTAAATTTATTAATGGAACCCTAAATGATATGAATGGTTTTGGAATGGTTTGGCTTAATAAACATACTTGTGGGATACATGGGATTCCCCCAAGTTAATTAGATAACATGATCTATGGGTACATGGGAATCCCTTGACCTCAAAAAGGATAGACAAAAGACAATACTTGCAAGTTATAGTAGGTATGACAATACCACTACTAATGACCTTGATTAATAATAAATGGATAATGGTTTAGTGTTAGGTAATGGTTTTAATTGGTCTTAAAGAGGTGGTGTAACAAAGTCGTAGAAGGTAGAGGCCCTAGGGGATCAGAACTGGAAGCTCATATTTATCGATTTGAGGTTTGGTCCTAGTGACAGTGTACATGATGTCACACTTTATATTTTGGGGGACATACTAGTCATCCCATGTTCTTTTCTCTGGTTATGTAGCTTGATGCACTGGGGTTCTTTCAATAGGGGGAGCTGAACCCATATAGCCCATGGGTGGTTTTAGGATTGAAAAGCTACACATCCCAGGTAAAGGTTTTAAATGGCATGCTGAACCTAGTTCCCTTTCCTAGAATGATTACATATATATATATATATATATGTATGGTTGTGTGAATATAGTTGTTTTTATTTGGTTTTATAATTGGCTTTTTTTTATCTTTATCTCGAGTTCATACTAGTGTTCACCTCCTAACCTATCTTTGAGTGACTGTATCCCCACGCAATGTAGGAACCGACCATTTTACTCCTCTTGCTTAGCATTCGGACACTTGGGGTTCAATTTATGATTAAAGTGGTAAGCTTTAATCAATTTTGAAGGCTCCATTTCTTGGATGTTATTTCATACGCTAGATTATTTATGAATATTGGTTTTGGCTATAGTTAGGAGCATGTCCTAACTAAATATTTGTATTCTTTTGGTTAACGGCTTTTGTGGAACTACTATGGGTTGGTATGGGCTGGATTCGTGTTGTTGTTGGCCTTAGTATTGGTACTGGTATTGGTATTGGGGCTGACAACAGTTGACAGGATTGTTGGTTGTTCTATTATATTTCATTTTGGGATTATTTAATTATTAATGGAACTTATTTTGTTATGGTTTGATCTATGGTTTAGCTTGGCTTGGTAAGGTTGGACGGTTGGTATAGAATGGTCGGACTCGATTGGTTCAGTCTCGGTAACAAACCTATCCCAGAGTCTGTAATTAGGATATTACGCTATCTTGTTATATGTTAGAAATTCAACCAACTCAGGGCAGGTGGCTAGAGGTTGGGTTAGGTAATGAGGGTGGTCTCCGGTCCTAGTCAGACTTGGGATGCCTATTACGATAATGTCCCGAGTCAAGTCATGTCAATAGGCTCTACTTCCACACCCCTATATTTCTTCCTATACTATAACCAGGTGTGAGCTACTTCCTATAACTAATATGCAACAAACTCTACACTCTCATTCGAAGTGAAACCCATGATGTATTCACCTTTTATACCGTAGTCAGAAACTCCTGCAGATCCTTCACAGAGTTAGACCCAGAAAATAAATAGGGATTCATCCTAGTGAAATCCTGAATCCTAGCTACAACTGTATTTTCCACTGGATTAGCTGGGGAAATAGCCTGCTAGATGTTCTAAGTAGCTACAGAATGGGCTAAGGCAGTGAAAGAGGCCCTGAACTCAGCGTGAGAAACATGATCATTCTGGGGATCTTCCAAAATGGGTGGTGGTATAGGATGATCCTTATTCCTTCTTTTGTTATTTCTTATGGGTGGCATTGTATGTAATCAAAATAAAGTATGAGTTAGAAAGGGGAATTCAGTAGAGCTCACGATCTTTCTCATGACATGAATACTGAAATAAGGGAAATATTCCTAAAAACGTCTCGTAGCCTCTTGTCCATAAGTGTGGCATGCTTCATACCCATTCAAAAACTCTACTCAACGCAACTTTTAGAAACCCTAGGTCACTTTAAAACCTTAGCCTCTAATAATAAGTTTTGTCACGATCCAATGCTACCCCTAGTTGCGTCACGGTATTCAAGGCCACAAGTGAACCCAAGATAACCCATGGTCTGGTACCTGTTATGAGAAATGAATGAATAGAAAGTAAAACATATATGAGAAAAATAAACCAAATGAGATATGATCAATTTGAATACTGGAACATATAAAAGGCATGTCTGAAGTAGCTAATAAAAACACCAAAAATAAATTGTTTGTATGAACAACTTATAATTACTGAAAACTGAATGACTGTCTAACTGTCGAAATGCCTCTAAAAATCATAAGGATTTGATGGGACAAACCCCCAACTAACTCTAACTTATTGAATCATAATAAAATATAGAAATGAATGAAATAAAATATCACAACCTAAATGGATGAGGACTCGCCACTACTGCTATGAGGAACTACTGAGATGTATGAGGATGGTTGGGTAACTGTGCGTCCAAACCTATATTATAAGACAACATAGTGCAAGAGAAAGGTATGCGATCAGTACTTTGAATGTACTAGTTTGTGAGGTAAGGACTAACTGAAATGGAGTCAAAAACTGAATGTAATTACATGAACATGTACAACTGAATATGCAATACCAAGTATTTTAATACATCAATATTATCTGAATAACTGGAGAAGTTTGTACAACTGACTAAATCAATGATGAAAACTGACTGCTTGGTCTAGCAAAATTGATCTGAAATAGAATGCCACTAGTATTAAAACTATGGGAGCTATCATGTAACCCACATAAACAATGGATATCACTATGGAGTCAAATGCCTGACCCACGTTGAAGAGGGTTGTTTTATCCGTACCATCAGAGCAGAACCTGAACTGTATTGATGACTATACTGAGCCCATTTGGGCAAGGGAAAACACTCTTTAACTAATCCCAAAATCCTGTGGGGGCACGTAGGTTTTGTGAAGTAAGGTACCTGAACCCACACTTCCCTCTTGATGCTAAATCTTTCTCCTAATTGAACGACACTGGTATTATTCATGGTTTAACATAACATTATAGTGTACTGAAAAAGATCAACTGAGCCTTGAAAATAGTAAGTAACCATATAAGTATCGGGTGGTCATAACCCGCCAGCACTAAATCTTGTCAACAAAACACAATAACAACTCTTAAAACAGAAGTGTGAAGTCATAATGCAGAGAACCCAAAACATTGGACATTTGAGTATATAAGCAAAATACATGAAGTTGAGAATGAAAACATATTAAACATAAGAGAATAACAATTTACCATTGAAATAATAGAATTCAAGATAAACATCAAACTTGTAGTTAGAAACGTGAATAAATGCAACTTTTATGCTCTTTAGTACCTAGATAACATGATAATGCTATATTTCCAACACATAAAGATTTCGGAATGAAATCTATATTGAAAACATGTAAATTTAACTTGAAAATTCATGCATCTGAGCACAATGTTAAAAGGTTACCCTTGTTCAAAATCGCACATACCTCAATAACTAAATTCTTGAAGATTGTTTGAACTTGGGTGCTTGAAATCTTAGATTCTTGGGGAAAGGATCTTGGGTTCTTGCTCTTGGAAAGGAGGAGGGTTTCTTGAGAATAATTTTTAGAGGTAAAGGAAAATTATACCCATATAGATTCCCCAAAGTGTGTTATGGACGAATTGAGTTTAGGGAAAAAGACTTATTCGCACCTTGATTTCATTAATGAATGAGGCTGGCCGAACTACCCTTTTGTGTCACAACCTCTACTGTGATAAAGTGGCACTCACGTCATGAACCCTATTACAATTAAGACACCCTCATGCCGCAACCCCATCCACCTGTGGAATCACCCTCACGCCATGAGCTTATCGGAAGGGCTTCCTACCTCTATGACCCAAACACACCCCGACTCCCCTTCAAAAAATTAAACTCCCCCGGGACACACCTTTAACAACCTTAAACATTAAATAACTCAAAAACGAACATCTCAGGGTCAGGAAGGACAAAATAAAAATCCGTAAAGTCTTAGGGGTCTTAAAGTGACTATGTCCTCAACACTTAATGAAAATCTCAATCCTTGAACCCCTTAAGCATGCAACTAAAAGCTGAATCGAACTTAGAATATTACGGGGTATTACAAACTTACAATCCAGAAATTCCCAAATAGTAGCTCACACTGTCTCCACTAATATTTCTAATATATATATATATATATATATAGAGAGAGAGAGAGAGAGAAATAGAAACAATAAATATGCATGATGTACATACTATAACTTAAACCTAAAACAAGAAAACTAAATAAAACATTAAAAATATTTGTGCAAATACAAAGCAATGAAATGTTGATAGGGTGAATGATGAAAGCAATCGCATGACTTTTTATATACACCCACCAACCTCACAGCTTCTATGTAGGACCCATGGGGGTTTGCAACTCATATACTATATTTTATACCTCAACTCGACTTACCCTTCCAACTTGTGTTCATAGATAGCGTTTTCATAAAATTGTCTTATTGTCTTTCAAAAATGAGGTTTTTCAATGGTACCAATATCTTGTGAATGCATATATATGTCATAAGGATTTAATTCTCATAATATGATGGCATCCAATCCATCTAATATACAGACACATACGCACAGACACACATATATATGTATATATATAAAAAGTAAGCCTAGAAATTACCTCAACATATCCATGATTCATTATTATCAACTCTATTTAGGCACCATCATAATAAACATGCATGTAAGACATTATCGATATCATATTAGCCCCTAATGCAGGTATTTAAATCTTGATAGGGGGAACAATGCTCAAATAAGTCCTATATTTGAAAAATATGCCCTTGCATGGGCATTATATCTAGAATTAAGGTACTTAAATACACAAATAAGGCCAGTGTGTTTAATAATGCTCCCACATGGGAAACACACAATATTAGATATCTCAAGTCAAAAACAATATAATATAAGCCCCTAAATAGGCACAAAATAATAATAATAATCTCAAAATATAAATCACATAGTTATTTTCTACCAATCCACAACATTTTTTATCTATTTATTAACTACAATGCTCAATCTGAAAGAAGTAAAGCCAAGCCAATCTCTAAGCAATAAAATACCAGCCCAAAGTTCATCAACATGGAGCCTTTACCATATTAATAGCCTTAAAATCAAATACAACATTCAAATATTGCATTTACATGTTAAAAGAATGCCAATGATACCAGTGTTGTCCATATTTGAGCCAGGTCCAAAATGGATTAAAAAATGAAGGGGGTAAAACCAAAATTATTTTAATAACATATATCCTAAGGTTATAGGATTCAACTTGAGAAACATCATGCAAAAATGGGTTAAAATAAGGTTCAAATTAAAGAAAATTTCATTTTAAGATTTACCAATAAAAACTCCTTAGTTTTCATTTTGAAATCTTGATTTAGTTGTGTGTTTAATAATATAGTCGATGAAAAATAATGGGAATAATGTAAACACCTCATATTCACATTGTACAGGGTTACATTAGAAACTACTCCATATCTAGTTCATGCAATGCTAAGTTATAGTTATTCTACCCCAATATTAATACCATAACATATCCACAATGGCACAATCTCATATCTTCACTACCTAGAGTTATAGCAAAAATTAGGAAGGTTATCCTTTATTTATCGTAAAAAAAAAGTTTGACTACACCAAGGTTCCTTATTTTTATCCATATAAAACATAAAATATATAATGAAAACAACATTAAAAAAACACAATATCCTAGACATGTCGACTCTACTATGATAGCACCTTCTAGGAAAAAACACATGAGAACAAAAACTCCGAGTAGTGGTATAGACCCACCCGCATCTAAAATTTGATGAACTATTCTTAGTGCATAACTCATAAAATACCTAAAACATCAAAATTAAGATACACTTATTATAGTGTAGGTATCAGATGTGGACTTTCCTTCTACTGGGGCATCAGAAGACACATCGGGCTCATTACCAAAAGGTGGTGATGGCTGGATTGAGTCATCTAAACTATTACTATTGAAACCACCCTCATGTCTGTTGGATTCTTTATATTTCTATAAAAATTGAATTTGACTACCTCATTTTTTAGCCTTAATTTTAGCTCACCTTTCTCTATATCCATTCAGCCTGAACTTTAGCTCACTTTTTTCTATATCCAGTAATTTTATACCGGTGGCAAGTAAAGGTCTCCCTAAAATTATGCATATATCTAAATCAACCTTGCATTCTCAGACAATAAAGTCAATAGGAAAAATAAAGTTTTATACCTTGGCAAAAATATCAAATGATATGCCTACAAAGCTTCTTGACTGTATGATCTGCCATTAATAATTGCATCTTTTTTAGTTTGGGGGTCCTAAAGTTGTATTACCCAAAAAATTTCTTCTCTAGACCCACCACATTATAGGTTATTGAATTAGCTTTCCAACACCATAAGTCTCACCTTAATACGTTAGTGTGGGAAAAAGTAATGGCAATTTTCTTAATGCACTATCAACTTTTATTGACAATGACTCTAGAAATATCCTATTATCAAACACAATGATTCATTGTATGGAGTTATTTCCATAGTAGTGAGGGATCCTATATATTAGCCCAGTGGTGATTATTCCATCATACGACTTGTTATTATTCCTAATGATTCATTAGGTAGACCCATCGCCACAATAGAAAGAATCCAAGAAATCAAGTTCTTAATGAAGACTCCTTATAAAGACCGTTATCAGTCCTAACGAGTCATTAGGTGAGATGTCATGGTAATAAAATAAGGTCCCAAGGAGCAGAACAATGAGTCATTACGACTAGTATCAACTTTTTTCTGCATATTTTAAAAATGGTTTTTTAGTATATTCCCATTCTTTTAACTCCCATCCCATGTCACTTAAGCCTCGTAATATGTGGCATATAATACTAAACTTCCCCAAATTCCCCATTACAGAAAAAAATCAATTGGAAATAAGAAAAAATGATGATTATTCTCATTTGAAGCCAAGTTAGGGTTCCTCAACTTCAACTTCAAATTATAAGGATTTGTCAAAGGCTTCCACCTCCAGGTATATAGGATTTTATCCAGGGTTACTTTATCCCATTGTGTCCCAAAAGCTTCTAAATCCTCAAGTTTTGGTTCCAGGTCAAATATGAGTTTTTCTAAATTTCCTTAATTTAATTTTGTAATTATACCATGATTCCATGTTTTTCCATAATATTTGCCTGTCCTCATGTTCATAGACCATGAAATTTCCCTTTAGTTGATAAATCATTGAGTTTGGTTTGAATTATGAAATTCTTTACTATGGTTTGCTTTAATTGTTATCATGTTTTGTTTGCATTAGTAAAAGATGGTGGGTTATGATCTCCCGATATAAAGGGAGTCATACATATATTAGTTTAAATGTCTTTAAGAACTTCAGATTATCCACAATTGAAATTTTTAGAATGATGTCAAGATTGGTAATTTATTTCATATGTTAGTGTCTTTCAGTTTGGAGTAGTACTTAGCACCAAGTGAACGCAGGAATAACGACAACCGCCAATTAGGTTGAGACCATTAGTAGAAGTCACAATATTCTAGAACTACGATGTGACCATAGGTTATAAGAATTCACCCATCAATTGAGGCATGACACCTTAGTCCTTTGGGATCTTAATTTAGTGAATCCATGCCAACCTGTGCTAGTACCCTTGGCAAGGTACTAACCCCTTCCAACTGGTTTACAAGTTTAACCCTAATTTGCTTAGATTGGGGTGTGTCAGTTATTATTAGCACCAACAGTCCTATGTTCATGTTTTAGTTTATGTCTAAATTTAGATTATTCATGACGTTGTATTCAATTATTCATTTTTATTCACTACATGTTTATACTTGGTCTTGTAGACAGTTTTTTATTTTTTTATGTATTCATGTTCAGTTTATGCAGGTTAGTTTCCCATATCGCGTACTCAGAATATTCAAAGTACTGATCGCATACATCTTTGCACTATTTTATCTCATAATTTAGGATCGAATGCTTAGTACCCGAATCATACTTAATATGTTACCGTACCACTCAACAGCAGTTTCGTGAGTCCTTATCATTTGATGACTTGTTATTAATTATTAATTTCAATATTTCATTTTATTTTAGTTAGATTAAGTTAGTTGGGGGCTTTTACCAATAACTCATTATGAGTAGAGACTTTTAAATAGATGTCTAAATTTTTAGTATATTGTTTTGTCAGACAATTCTATCTACAATATTCTTTGATATTTATTTTTAAATTAATATAACTTCTATCTATTATTTCAGTTAGTTTCTACATGGTATTTTGTTATTTCTTTAGTATCCTAGTGCATGCAAGGCCATGGGTTATCTTAGGGTCATTTTTATCTCATGAACCATGTTATGACTGGTGGGTAGTACGGGTCATGAAAAATATGGTATTAGAGCAGAAGGTTTATTGTGTCCTAGGGTGTTTGAAAGTCGCATTGAATAGTTTTTTTGAAGGGTGTGAAGTATGCCATACTTATGAGCAAGAAGTGATGAAACATTTCAGGAGAGTCTTACTATTCATGTGATAGAGTGTGAACTCTTGTAAAATTCTTCTTCTAACTCATCCTCTATTTAATCAAGGAAAATGCCTCCCAACAGAAGTAACATAAGGAGAGATAGGAATCAACAAGCACTACCGCCAGTTCCCGAAGACTCTTTGAATGAGCAGGTCTCTCATACTAAGATTACGGTTGCTTTCACAACATTAGCCAAATCCATTACTACTCAAAATTACCATCAAGCTATTACCCCAGCTAACCCAACAACGAATACATCAAAAATTAGAAATTAGGACTTCACTCGAATGAATTCTTTGAAGGATAGAGTGCCAGGCTCTAAGTCTTAGAGTAGTATGAATAGTGTTCGCATAAACCTAGTTTGTTAGAGATATGGTTAGAGACACAAAGGTGAGTGTGTGGCTGGTAGTAATACCAATATTTGGTGTGACAAGTTAGGCTATAGAGTAAGGGATATCCAACGGGTACGCAGCGGTAGGAATCATAGTCAATGGATTTGAACTAACTTTTCAGCAATTCCAGCAGGTTACCTGACTCAGTATGGTGCCACCTCAACTGAAACTGGTAGAAAACATCATGGTAAGTTTTATACACTTTATACTCAACAAGATAGGAGGGTTACTGGTTGTTACATGTATTTTACCTTAATGTTTATGTATTATTAGATCCCAGAGTCATTCTTTCGTGACTCCCTTTATAGTAGTAGATTTTGGTATATGTCCCAAAATCCTAGCAGAACCTTCATAGTTTCTACTCCAGTCAGTTGTTCAATCATATCTACATAGGTATATAGAAATTACCCGACACAATATCCCAAAAGGTCACTTCACTCGGTCTTATAGAGTTAGACGTGACTAATTTTGATATTATTCTTGGCATATATTGGCTCCACTCTTGTTTGACTAAGTCGATTATTGAAACAACGTAGTCCAATTTCAGTTTCAAAATGAGCCATTCATTGAGTAGAAAATATTACCCCAGTGCCCATAGAATGGTTTTTATCTTTCCTTAAGGAGAGAAAAATAATTTCTAAATGATGCATCTATCATCTTATTTGAGTTAGGGGTTGAAGGTCCATAATTTTGAGTCTTGAGTCAGTTCCTGTAGTAAATGAAATTCCAAAAGTATTTCCTGAAGATCTTCTTAGGGTTTCTCCCTAGCAGGAAATTAACTTTAAAATAGATCTCTTTCTAGACACGCAGTCTTTTCAATCCCACCTTATAGAATATCTCCATTACAAATCAAGAAATTAAATAAAAATTTAAATATCTCTTAGGAAAGGGTTTCATCAGGCTTAGTGTCTCTCCATGGGGTGCTCTATTTCTTTTTATTGCAAGAAAGATGGATCTATCAGAATGTGCATTGATTACCGTCAGTTGAACAAAGTCATAACCAAGAATAAGTATCTAATACCTATGATTGATGACTTATTTGAATAACTTCAGGGTTTTAATTTGTTTTCTAAGATAGGCCTCAAATTCGGTTATTATCAACACAGAATCAGAGAATTGACATTCCAAAAATGGCTTTTAGAACTTAATATGGTAACTTCAAATTTGTGGTTATATCTTTTAGAAGAACGAATGCTCCTACAATTTTTATGTACTTGATGAACAGGATGTTCAAGTAGTATTTATTCATATTCATTATTATCTTTATAGATGACATCTTAGTTTATTCTCTGAGTGAATGGGGACATATTGATCATTTGTGGATTGTCTTGCAGACTATTAAATATCACCAGTTATTTGCTAAGTTCAGCAAGTGTGAATTCTAGTTGAAAGTAGTAGCATTCCTTAGTCATATCATTTCTGTTATACGCATTGAGTTAACCCTGAAAAGACGAAAGTAGTAAGGAATACACCTAGACCTATCTCTCCATCAAATATCAAGAGTTTCTTGGGTTTAGCGGGTTACTTCTAGTGGTTTGATGAAGTATTTTCTTCTATTTCTTCTACCATTTCCATTGTGATTCAGAAGAAATTCAAATTCCAATGGTTTGATTCTTGCAAGAAGAGTTTTCAGGAGTTGAAGACTCGACTCACCTCCACTCCAGTTTTGACTCTACCAGAGAGTTCAAATAATTTTCGGTGTATTATAATGCTATCAAAGTTGGGCTTGGTATTGATGTAGTAGGGAAAGGTTATAGCATCATTTTCGGTGTATTATAATGCTATCAAAGTTGGGCAAGTTGTGTTTGCCGTAAAGATATTGAGGCAATATCTTTATGGGTTTTATCTTGATATATTCACTAATTATAAGAATTTTCAATATGTGTTTAGGCAGAAGGGTTCAATCTTCATTAGAGAAGGTAGCTAGAGTTGTTCAAGGACTTGATATGAGAGTTTTATACTATCCAGGTAAGGCCAATATTGTGGTTAACGCCCTTAGCAGATTGTGTATGGGGAGTGTTGCTCACGTGGAAGATGATAAGAAAAAGTTAGTTAATGAAGTTCATCAGCTTGTTAGGTTGGTAGTTTTGTTTGTTAATTCAACCAAAGGTAGTATTTGGGTTCAAGATGGGTCAGAATCTTCTTTGGTAGCTAAAGTGAAGAAAAAGCAAGATAGTGATCCTATTTTTCTTAAGTTGAAAGAGGCAGTTTACAATCATAAGGATGAGGTCTTCTCCCAAGGGTAAGATGGTTTTCTTCACTATCAGGCCAAATTATGTGTTACGGAGGCAATAAATGTTAGCTAAAGCTTACTACTCTCGATATTCTATTCACCCAGGATCCACAAATATGTACCGTAACTTGTTGGAAGTCTATTTGTGGAATATCATAGAAAAATATATCGCTAAAAATAGTGGCTAAGTATCCAAATTGCTAGCAAGTTAAGGTTTGTGCAGAACAGAGCTAGTGGTACGCTTCAGTAATTCAGTATTCCTACTTAGACATGGGAAGTGGTAAATATGGATTTCATTACACGGTTGCCTCATACATGTTGAAAACATGATTCTATTTGGGTTATCATGAACTGAATGACAAATTTGGCTTATTTATTGTTAGTTAAAACTTCAGACTCAATCAAACATTATGCTGAGATCTATCTTAGGGAGTTGTTTAAGTTGCATGGGTACCTTTGGCCATTATCTCAGATAGTGGTACCCGGTTCACCTCTTAATGTTGGAAGACTTTCCCAAAGGATCTTGGTACCCAAGTTCATCTCAGTACAACTTTTCACCCTCATACTGATGGCCAGCCAAAGAGGAATATTCAGACCTTAAAGGATATGTTGAAAACACATGTGATTTATTTCAAGGGTAGTTGGGATGATCACTTCCCATTGATTGAGTTTGCCTATAATAAACTTTATCACTCAAGTATTCAGACAGGTCAGTTTAAAGAACTATATGGTAGGAGGTGTATATCTCTTATTTATTTATTTTAGGTTGGTGAGGCGGCCTTGATAGAGCTAGATTTAGTGCATGAGGTGATGAAAAAAGCTCAGCTTCTTAGAGAAAGGATGAAGACAACTCAGAGTCATTAGAAATTTTATGCAGATATAAGGAGAAGAGAGCTTATGTTTGATATTGGTAATTTTGTCTACATGAAAATTTTTCCCATGAAAGGGAAGATTTTGAGCCAATATGGAGAGGTATAGTTGGAATTTCCTACAGCATCAACATCAGTGTATCAAGCTTTTCATGCTTCCTTGTTGAAGAAATACATTGGTGACCCAACATTAGTAGTCTCTTTAGAAAGGGTTGGCGTGTAAAATAGTCTCTCTTAAAAAAGTGTCCTATTTGAGATCCTTGATCTTAAAATTTGTACACTAAGGAATAAAGAGGTGTGTTTGGTAAAGGTTTTATAGAGAAATCAGTCAGTTAAGAAAGCTAATTAGGAAGTAGAGGCATATATGCTCGACAAGTACCCCATGTTTTCTCTTAGAACCTAGTTCTATCTTGAGGTAATAGTTTCCTTTATTAATTAATTCTTTTATTTTTGTCTTAGACAATCTAACAACTTTCATGTCATAATATACATTTATCAGTTTAGTTTAGTACATGCATCAATCCTTGATTTAAAATATGTATCAATCCTTGATTGAGATACTACTTCATGGTTCAACTCATAAATATTCAGTACAAAAATTTAAATTTTTCCCCAAGTACTTCAAGTTAGTCAGTTTCAATCGGCGGTGAATGACCCCAAATGGGAGACATTGTAATACCCGACAATTTTTAGAACTAGGAACACCACAAGATAGGCTATTGAATTATTTTTCCAACATCACCAGTCTCGCCATAATCCGTTAACATGGCAAAAAGTTATGGCAATTTGCCTAAGGGACTGTCAACTACCTGTGATAATGACTCTCGCAACGACCCATTTTGGACACAACGAGTCATTGTGTAGAGTCATTGCCAAAGTAGTGAGGATATAATATTTCATCTCAGTGGTCATATGTCCATCATACGACTCTTTATAATCCCTAATGAGTTGTTAGGTGGACTCGCGATCCCAACAGAAAGAATCCATGAACTCAAGTTCTTGATAATGACACCTTCTAATGACCTATTATCAATTTTAACAAGTATTTAGGTGAGAAGATGATGTCATAATAGGAAAATCTCAAGGAATAGAACCTCTAGTGATAATTCTAGGACTTGACTCATTATCTGACCTAACGAGTTGTTACATCAGCCATCACAAAATATATTATTTTTTCCTGTATATTTAAAAAAGGGTTGTTTAGTCTTTTCCCATTCATTTAAATCATAACCCACATTGTTTAGGCTTCCCCAATGGTGGTATATCACCCTACATTTTTCCAAATTTCCTATTAAGTCAGAAAATCAATTAGAAATGGTAAAAAAGGGAGATTATTCTCCTTCAAAGCCAAGTTAGGGTTCCTCAATCTCAAGTTCAAATTTAAAGGAATTCTTTAAGGCTTCTACCTCCAGGTTTATGAGATTTCATTTATGCGTCCATTCCACCCATTGAGTCCTAGAAGTTCTTAAATCCTCAAGTGTACTTTTCCCTTAAGTTTGGGTTCTAGGTCAAATATGAGTCTTCCTAAATTTCCTCAGTTTAATTTTTCAATTATACCATGAGTACATGTATTTCCATAATATTTACATCCTCCCATGTTCACAAACCATAAAATTTGCATTTGGTTGACAAATCATTGAATTTGGTTTCAATTATGAAATCCCCTCCTATGATCAGTTTTTAGTATTATCATGTTCTGTTAGCAATAGTCAAAGTTGGTAGGTTGTGAACACTCGATACCTAGGGACTCATGCATATATCAGTTTTTATGTCTTTGAGCACTTCAAATTATCCATAGTTGATACTTTCAGAATGATATCATGAAGAGCAATTTTCTTCATGTTTCAGTGTCTTTAAGTTGGGAGTAGTATTTGACATCAAGTGAACGTAGGTATGATGGCTCACCTGTTATCTAGGCTGAGACTGTCAGTTGAGGTATGACACCCTAGTCCTTCGGGACCTTAGTTTAATGGATTTATGCTAGCCAATATTGGTAACCTTGGCAAGGTAACGATACCCTTCCAATTGGGGTACAGGTTGGAACTTAGTTTTATAATATCAGGGTGTATTTGTTATTAAATTATGCATAACCTTGTATTCAGTTATTCAATTTCATTCATTACATGTTTATACTTGGTATTGAATATAATTTATCATGTTTTATGCATTCATGTTCATTTTATTCTAGTTATATTCCCATCTCACATACTTAATACATTCAAAGTACTGATCGCATACTTCTTTGTGCTATATTATCTCATAATATAGGTTGAGACGCTCAGTACCCAAATTGCACTTAGCACGTTCCCATACCACACAACAATAGTTTGGTGAGTCCTCATCATTCGAGGACTAGTTATCAGTTATTTATATTAGCATTTCATATTTTTTTTAGTTAGTTGAAGTTAGTTGGGAGATTGTACCAACAACTCATTACAAGTAGAGGCTTTCAGATAGATGTCTAGATTTATAGTATATTTTTTTTTCATACAATTCTTTCTCCAAAATTAGTAGTTCTGCTCTTTTATTAATTCTATCATTTATTTTATTTCAATTCTTCCAAGTATTTTGTTATTTCTATAGTATTCTATTGCATGACACAACATGGGTTAGATTGGGTCACTTGTGGCTCTAAGCACCATGTTACAACTAATGGGTACTATCGAGTCGTGACAAAGACTAAGTATTTGAGTACTATCAGCAACATCAAGTTGATGCTTGTACCTTTGTCACATATATCCTAAAAATTTAGATGACCCAATAATGTAAGAAGTTGTAGACGCATTTGGTTCAACTTTCTTTCGCACAAGAGAACGAGATGTAGTTTCACTATAATGGTGCAAATCACCAGCAGACTCATTACTGATAGTTCTCTTATTTTTGACCAACTCTTTCAAGAACTTTACATATCCCGACATTTGTTTAAGTGATTCCATAAAAGGGATATTCATAGACAACTTTTATCATGGCCATACACTTTTATTATTTTACCTCTTTGACTTTCTTCTTCAATTATTAAGGAAAAAGTGGAGGAGGTCGGGGCATGGACTTTAATAAAGGTATGACATCCTTACCTTTTACTTTATCAGTGTCGGCTTCTTCTTCCACAACAATAGGATTCTAAAAGGCCTCATCATTCATCACCAATTTTTCTATTGCATCCTCAATGCTCACGAAATCATTCCTCATGTAATCAACCATAGGCATGGGTAATCAATAGTGGTCTTATCGCCATAAGTAGTAATAGCTACACAATGACTGGTGTTCTTTAAATTCTAAATAATGTTACTAGGATGAGTGCATTGTTGAAGCTACTTTAATGTATGCTATCTCAATACGATGGATATACACCCAAAATATTGTTGAAGTTATTAATTATCAGGCCCAACCCCAGTCATGATGGGTATCTCAAACTTATCTATAATACCCGTACATTTCTAAACTAGGAAATAAACTATTTTTCCTATGTATGAAACCTCCTACCCTATGATTCATATTTGATTACATGACTTATAATGAGTATCCTAGTTATAATGTAGCTTGTGATGTGTTATGAATGGTCATATGAGTCACTTAGAGTAAACCAAGCTAAGAGCTTTATAATCCATCAAGTTTTAGTGTTTGATTATTGTAGAGTAATCTTTGAACGAGAATATCTTGATTTATATGTGTTATTTTGGCAGATTTAGACCCACCAAATTGTAGAGAATTGAATTTTCTTTCCAACGATACAAATTATACCAAAATCCGACACCTAAGCAAGAAGTTATGGCTTTGTAATGTGAAGTGTGTCGCCTAACAAATTGCGTAAGGCTACTGGAATAGGTATGCCATAGGTTGTGAGACGCACACCCTAAAGTGTCCCATAAGGTGTGCGACGTATACCTTATCTTGTGACATAAGATGTGCGGCGCACACCCTAGCTTACGCGATAATGTGTGAGACACATTCTTAGGATTCCAGTGACAAAAACACTTAATTTTTGAGTTATTTTCATGGAAACTAAGTCTTTTGACACTCCTTACAGGCCCCTAAACCTTACAAAATTCATAGCTCCTAATCATATTACAACCCTATTAACATCTTCAGTTCATTATTCTAGAGCACAATAGGAGAAAAATAACTAGGTTTGCCTAACCAAGCTTGAAGGTCTAATCTTTTAACAATTTCATCACCATTAAGGTATGCTTAGTGTTCATCTATGGATCCCTTTCATCCATAGAGCTCAAGAACCATGTTTTAAATATTATTCCGTGATTATCTTGTTGTGATATGAATATGTATATGTTGATGATTGTTGTTTAAATTTCAAGATGATATCTAAAGGTGTTTTCATAAAGTATATGTGTTTTTGGTTGAAACCCATAAATTTTGGGTGGTTTAATATGGTGAGATTCATGAACACACCTAAGTCAAAAGAATGCATGCAAAGTGTTTGATAAAATTCCTAGGATGATAGGATTCACGTCCCATGATTTAATAGTTCTTAAATGACAAGTCCATGCTCTATGCTTTATGATTCCACATGAATTCCACGCTATTGATATGTGTTATTGTTGTGATATGGATTGAACATGCTATTGAAGTATACAAGTACCGACACATTGTATGCATTTTCCCTTCCGTGAATAAGTTGTTGAAAACTATGCTTAGTGTGAAATCCCCTAATTATGATATTGTAAATTATGGACTCTATTCTTATGATCAAGTCAGCCATATGTGTGAGTTTCCTTCCATCTAGTCCTAGGGGTACTTGTACCCCAAAAATATAATTGTGTGCCTAGAGCCATCAAATGTTATCGCGATACTCTCAGTCAAGCCATGATCAATAGAACTCAGTCTGTCATGTGACTCAGGAAATCTCAGAAAATCTTATGATCTTTGTTAATCCTCAAATAGTAGTACTATTCTGTTAGTCAACGGAAGTAAATTTATTAGTCCATGTACAGTCAGTTAAATCATGTTCAGTCTCTTCAGATGGGAGTAGAAGTTAGCACCGACCAAACCCAAGATAGGAACCTACCTGTTAGATTATGGTGTGATTCTTCGCAGTCATCCTTGTGTTCCAGAACTACGTAACCAGTGTAGGTTGAGACATCTTAACCTGTCATATTAGGGTTGATGAGTTGGCTTAACCTCTCAAATTAGGGTCCTACCGTTCTCATTAGAGTACCTTCCAGATAAGGGTCACTCACCGTTTGTCCTTACTAGTGGTGGGGTATTGATACCCTTCCAATCAGGGCACAGATTTGACCCCACTCAGCTATTATAGCACATTTAGGGTATGCCGGTTAATTAACTACCTCCTACTATTTCAGTCTTGGTCTTAGTGAAAGAACTCAGATAGTTCTTTAGATTTCAGTACCAAAACTATCATATTAGTCAATTCAGTTACAGTATGGAACTCTGACTGCTCCATCAGATTCAGGACTGTCAGACACAGTTATCCATGTTATCAGAATTTTCGTATCACTTATGTTAGATATCAGTAAACCTTGTATTAGCATATAGATCTAGATATCACACATTCACGATCTCAGTCACTATGTATGTATGTTTGCACTATCACGTTTATATTAGTCAGTCAGTTAGCATTGGTCATGCCTGTAAGCCCTTTTGCATTTAGCCTACCTCACTCGTATACTAAGTATTTTTAGTTGTTCTAATGTATTTTCGCTATGGTACTTTCTTTGATGTTAGACCATAGGTTCAGAGGCATGAGTTTTGGATCAGTAGTAGCAGTCTCATTTTAGTATACAAAGTTGCAGTGAGTTGTCTTCATTCAAGGATGATATGATTTGATTTTATTTATTATTTTTATTTACTTTTAGTTTACGGAGTTAGTTGGAGACATGTTCCTTCAACTCCTTACTCAGGCAGTATTTTGAGGCTTTCAGATTTTAGATTCAGTTTTAAGTTGTTTTGGGTATTCGTTACCCCATATGGATGTTATTATTTATCAGATATTCTATTCAGTTGAACCTTATGGTATGTTATTCATAATTTTTGAATTTTACACGTGTATTATGTAGTTCACAGGTACAGATATTAGTCATGGGTCATCTTGTGGTCCTTTGGAGCCATAAAGCACCGTGTAGCATTCCAGTTTAGCAAATCGGGGCATTACAAACTTTGTATCTGAGCCAAGTTCAATAAAATCCTAGGAAGTTTGAAAGCCACATCTAGTAGTCTTGTACATGAGTGTGTTGCGTGTCACATTTATGTACAGTAGGCTATGAGATGTTTTAGGAATAGTTTCCCTTCTTTCAGTAGTCATGTCGTGCTAGTGAGTATAATCTCAAGTTAAATTCTCAGTCTAATCCGTTCTTCTCTTTTTTTAGAACATACCTCCAAAGAGAAGAAACCATCCAACTCCTCAGCCCGAAGACCCTTTGGGCCAACATCTTTATCATGCAGAGTTTAGGGCTGTATTCACCACACTTGCTTAGTCTGTGTCTACCCAATGGCCACCAGTTATTCCAGCCAATCCATTGGCCAACTTAGCCGCAACTACAATTTAGGACTTCACCCGAATGAATCTTCCATCTTTCTTCGGGTCTAAGTCTGATGAAGACCCTCAGAAATTCATTGACCAAGTACAAAAGGTCATATACATCATGGGAGTTACTTCTTGTCAGAGTACCGAGTTAGCTGCATACCAATTATAGGATGTTGCTCACACTTGGTACAAACAGTGGAAGTCTGAGAGGTTAGAGGATACAGGTCCTATAGAGTGGGAGGAATTTGTCATGACTTTCTTAGAAAGATTATTTCCCCAAGAGCTGAGGGACGCAAAAGTTCTAGAGTTCATCAATCTCAGGTAGGGAAATATGACAGTTAAAGAGTATTCTCTAAGATTTACTCAGTTACTCAGATATAGCCCTCATGTAGTTGCAGAAAATAGGGCTAAGTTGCACAAGTTCATGTCAGAGGTAAATGATAGCATGGTAAATGAGTGTAGGTCTGCGATATTGAATAGCATTATGACTTTAGCCAAGCTCATGACCCATTCTCAGCAAATACAGGAGCAGAAGATTGGGACTAGGGAGAGGCAGAATAAGAGAGCAAGGTCAGGCAGTTTTAGTTTTGCTCAACCCAAATTAGAAAGAGGAAACCATTCGATGTTTCATCCTAAGCCAGCATTTCAATCTCCTTCCTCTACCAGTGCCCTAGTGCTAAAATTTAGAGACAGCTACAGAGATCGAACACCAGTCTCTAAGTCTCAGGGAAGTGTCAGCAGTGCCCGAACTAATCCCCTGTGTCAGACTTATGGTAAGAACCATAAGGGTACCTGTAGAGATTGTAGCGATGTTTGTTTTGGTTTTGGTAAGCCAGGCCACATAGTTAGAGAGTGTCCACAGTCAAGTCTGCAGGGTTATAAAAATTATTCCACAGCCTAGTCCGTTTGACCAAATCAATAGGGTGCCACTTCCAGTGCTACTAGTGGGCAACGCCCAAATAGACTCTATGCTCTTCAGACCCGAGGAATCAAGAAAATTCTCCCTGATATCATTACTGGTACGTTACAGATTTTCCATGTTCATTTTTCTACTTTGCTAGATCTAGGTACATCCTTGTCTTTTGTTACTCCATATATAGCAGGCGATTTCAGAATCAGTCCTGAAATTTTAGCAGAGCCCTTTTCAGTCTCTACCCAGTATGTAAAACCATCCTAGCTCGACGGGTATATAGGAACTTCCCAGTTATGATAATTTAGAAAGCCACATTAGAAGATTTAGTCTAGTTAGAGATGACTGATTTTGATGTCATACTCGGCATGGATTAGCTTCATTCCTACTATGCCACAGTCAACTGGAGAAATAGGATAGTTCAATTTCAGTTCCCAAAAGAGCCCATCCTAAAGTAGAAGGGTAGTACTTCATCTTTTAGGGGTCTACTTATTTCCTACCTTCGCCCAAGGAAAATGATATCTAAGGGGTGTGTTTATCATCTCGTTCATATTAAAGACTCTATTTTCAAAACTCCCATCCTCTAATCAGTCCCAGTTGTAAATGAGTATTTAGACGTGTTTCTCGAAGATCTTCCAGGCATTTCTCCCAAAAGGGAAATAGACTTTGGCATTGACGTTATCCTAGATACTCAACCTATCTCTATTCTTTCATATAGAATGACACTAACAGAACACAAGGAATTAAAAGATAAGTTGAAGGATCTCTTAAATAAGGGATTCATCCAGCCCAGTGTATCCCCATGGGGTGCACAAGTCTTATTCATGCGCAAGAAAGACGATTCTCTCAGGATGTGTATCGATTACGGTCAGATCAATAAAGTCATGGTAAAGAACAAGTATCCTCTTCCCAAAATCGATGATCTATTTGACCAACTTCAGGGTGCTAGTTATTTCTATAAGATAGACCTTAGATCAGGCTACCATCAGCTCAGAGTTAGAGAATGTGACATCCCAAAGACAGCTTTCCGTACTCGGTATGGTCACTTCGAGTTTCAAGTCATGTCCTTTGGTCTTACCAATACCATAGTAGCTTTCATGGACTTAATGAACAGTGTGTTCAAGCAATACTTAGACATGCTTATCATAGTCTTTATAGATGATATTCTAGTCTATTTCCATATAGCGAGCGATTAGGCAGACCATCTTAGAACAGTACTTCAGACTCTCTGAGATCACTAGCTATTCACCAAATTCAGTAAGTGAAGATTTGGTTAAGATTAGTAGCATTCCTTGGACATATTATTTTCGGTGATGGCATTAGAGTAGATTCTCATATGACTAAAGCGGTAAGAAATTGTCCTCGCCCTGTCTCTCCATCAGATATCAGTAGTTTCTTAGGTTTGGCTGGCTATTATAGATAGTTTGTCGAGGGATTGTTTTCTATTGCATCTCCTATGTCCAGATTGACTCTAAAGCAGGTCAAGATTTAGTGGTCAAATCCTTGTGGTAAGAGTTTTCAGGAGTTGAAGACTCGACTTACTTCAGCTCCAGTTCTAGCTCTTCTAGATTGTCCAGATGGGTTCATAGTTTATTATGATGCATCCTGAGTGGGTTTAGGTTATGTCCTCATGCAGCATGGTAAGGTCATAGCCTATGCCTCCAGACAGTTAAAGCCCCATGAGAAGAATTATCCTACTCAAGATCTTGAGTTATCAGCCGTAGTATTCGCCTTGAAGATTTGGAGGCATTATCTATAAAGAGTTTATGTAGATATCTTCACAGATCATAAGAGTCTGCAATACATCTTTTCTCAGAAAGATCTAAATCTTCGTTAGAGAAGGTGGTTAGAGCTCTTGAAATATTATGACATGAGTGTCTTTTATTATTCGAGCAAGGCCAACATTATGGCCGACGCTCTCAGTAGACTCTTCATAGGTAGTATTTCTCACGTTGAGGATAGCAAAAAATAGATAGCTCAGGAAATCCATCAGCTTGCCAGACTAGGTGTTCACTTAGTTGATTCTTCAGAGGAGGGTGTATGTGTTCAGAATAATTCAGAATTGTCTCTAGTTTCTGAGGTGAAAGAAAAGAAAGACAGGGATCCTAGTCTTGTCAGGCTAAAAGAGTCAGTTTGGAGTCAAAAGGTAGAGGTTTTCTCCTAAGAGGGAGATGGTGTTCTTCGTTGTCAAGGTCGTCTGTGTGTTCCAGGTGTGGATGGCTGAAAGCACCGAATTCTTGTAGAAGTACATGGTGTGCGAT
Source organism: Capsicum annuum (assembly GCF_002878395.1). Classification (NCBI taxonomy): domain Eukaryota; kingdom Viridiplantae; phylum Streptophyta; class Magnoliopsida; order Solanales; family Solanaceae; genus Capsicum; species Capsicum annuum. The sequence continues at coordinate 104,596,850 of NC_061111.1, read as the reverse complement.
ACTCTATTCATCCAAGGGCCACTAAGATGTTCCGCGACTTGCGGGAGATCTATTGGTGGAGTGGGATGAAAAAATATGTTAAAGAGTTTGTGTCTAAGTGCTCTATATGTCAGCAAGTTAAGATAGAGCATAAGAACCCTAGTGGTTCCATACAAGAGTTCACCATTCCTACTTGGAAGTGGGAAGAACTGAACATGGATTTTATTATGGGTTTGCCTCAAACTCATCATCAACATAATTCAGTTTAGGTCATTGTAGATAGAATGACCAAGTCAGCTTATTTCCTTCTAGTCCATACCTCTTACTCAGCCGAGGATTACGCCAAACTCTACATCAGGGAGTTGGTCAGATTATACGGTGATCCATTATATATTATCTCAGACAGAGGTACCCAATTTACTTCTCACTTATGGAAAGCATTCAAAAAGGATCATGGTGCCCAACTTCATCGTAGTACAACATTTCATCCTCAGGTGGATGGTCAGGCATAAAGGACCATTCAGACTCTGGAAGATATGCTAAGGGCGTGTGAAATTCATTTCAAGGGAATTTGGGATGACTATTTGTTTTGATTGAGTTTGCATACAACAATAGCTATCATTCCAGTATTCAGATGGCTCCATTTGAATCCCTCTATGGTAAGAGGTGTAGATCTCCAATCGGTTGATTTAAAGTTAGTGAGGCCTCAGTCATAGGTCCTGACTTAGTATTCGACACCTTAGAGAAGGTCCAGTTGATCAAAGAAAGACTTCGGGCTGCTCAAAGCCGACATAAGTCCTATGAAGATGTGCACAGAAAGGATCTCGAGTTCGAGACTGGTTACTATGTCTATCTAAAGATCTCTCCCATGAATGGAGTGAAGAGATTCGAAAAGAAGGGAATGCTCAGTCCCCGATATGTCGGTCCCTTCAAGATTATCAATTGTTTAGGCAAGGTAGCTTATGAGCTTGAATTGCCTTTAAAGCTAGCCTCAGTTCATCCAGTCTTTGAAGTCTCTTTGCTCAACAAGTGTATAGGTGATCCATCAGTCGTAGTCCCTACTCAGAGCATTGATGTTTAGAACAGTCTCTCCTATGAGGAAATTCCGGTCGAAATTCTATACTATCAGACTCGTAGACTGAGGAATGAAAAAGCCCCTCTAGTCAAAGTTCTTTGGCAAAATAAGTCCATTGAGGGAGCTACTTGGGAAGCAAAATATGACATACACACCAAGTGTCCTCACCTCTTCTCTGCCAATCCAGATCAAGCTCAAGGAAACAATTCTCCTTAAGCTTATTCAGCTTCACGATCAGTATTCGATATAACTTAGTATTTAGTTTCATGCTCATGTTCCATCACAAACTTGGTATCAAGTACCATTGCATATTCAATCAACATACATGTATCAGTCCAGTAGATAATCATTTACCGGACATACATTCTCAGTGTGAGAACTCAGTTATCAGAAATCTCAGTTATGCATTCATGAATCAGTTACTCATGCATCAAATATGCATGTCCAATATGATATGTTAATCTTATCAGTCATGTCAGTCATGAGATGATGTTCCAATAGTGTATGTCTTGTACGTACTCTAGTTTATCATGTCTTCCCATTTCAGTCAGTCTCATTCGAGGACGAATGTTCCCAAGGGGAAGATATTGTAATACCCCGTATGTTTCTAAACTAGGAAATGAACCATTTTTCCTACATATGAAACCTCCTATCCTGTGATTCATATTTGAGTACATGACTTAAAATGATTATAATAGTGATAAGATAGATTGTGATGTGCTATGCATGGTCATATGAGTCACTTAGAGTAAGGCAAGCTAAGAGCTTTTGAATCGATCAAATTTTAGTGTTTGATTTTACAAGAGTAATATTTGAACAAGAATAAATTGATTTATATATGTTATTTTGGAAGATTTAGACCAACTAAATTGTAAAGAATCGAATTATCTTTCCAACAATACCAATTTTACAAAAATCCGACACCCGAGCAAGAAGTTATGGCTTTACAAAGTGAAGTATGTCGCCTAACAAATCACATAAGGTTACTCCATGGGTATGCCATAGGTTGTGCGACGCACACCCTAAAGTGTGCCATAAGGTGTGCGACACATACCTTATCTTGTTCCATAAGATGTGCAGCGCACACCCTAACTTACGCGATAAGGTGTACGACACATACTTAGGATTCTAGTGACGAAAACACTTCGTTTTTGAGTTATTTTGAGGTCAACTAAGTCTTTTGACACTTCTTACATATCCCTAAACTTAACCTTATGAAATTTATAGCTCCTAATCACATTACAACCCTATTAACATCTTAAATTCATTATCCAAGAGCACAATAGGAGAAAAACAACTAGGGTTGCTCAACCATTTTAACAATTTCATCACCATTAAGGTATGCATAGTGTTCATCTATGGATCCGTATCATCCATAGATCTCAAGAACCATGTTTTAAATATTATTTTTTGATTGTCTTATTGTGATATGAACATGTACATGTTGATGATTGTTGTTTAAATTTCAAGATGATATCTAAAGGTGTTTTCAAGAAGTATATGTGTTTGTTAGTTGAAACCCACGAATTTTGGGTGGTTTAATATGGTGAGATTCATGAACACACCTAAGTCAAAATAATGCATGAAAAGTGTTTTATAAAATTCCTAGGATGATAGGATTCATGTCCCATGATTTAATAGTACTTAAATGTCAAGTCAATACTCTATGGTTTATGATTCCACATGAATTCCACGCTATTGATATGTGTTGTTGTTGTAAAATGGATTGAACACAATATTGAAGCTATGTAAGTACCTACACGTTGTTTACATTTTCCCTTCCGTGTATAAGATGTTGAAAACTATGATTAGTGTGAAATCCCCTAATTATGATATTGTAAATTGTGGACTCTATTCTTATGATCAAGTCAACCATGTGTGTCAGTTTCCTTCCATCGAGTCCTGGTGGTACTTGTACCCAAAAAATATAGTTGTGTGCCTAGAGCCATCAAATGTTATCAAGATACTCTCAGTAATGCCATGATCTTGAGAACGCATTCAGTCATATGACTCAGGAAATCTTAGAAAATCTCATGATCTTAGTTAATTCTCAGATAGTAGTACTATTCTGTCGGTCAACGGAAGTCAGTTTCTCAATTCATATATAGTGAGTTCAATAATGTTAATCTCTTTAGATGGGAGTAGAAGTTAGCACCGAGCAAACCCAAGGATGGGAACCCAACTTCCAGATTAGGGTATGATTTTTAGCAGTCATCCTTTTGTTCCAGAACTACGTAGCCAGCGTAGGTTAAGACATCTTAACCTGTCATATTAGGGTTGATGAGGTGGCTTAACCTATCAGATTAGGGTCCCACCATTCTCATTAGAGTACCTTCTAGATAAGGGTTACTCACCACTTGTCCTTACCAGTGGTGCGGTATTGACACCCTTCCAATTAGGACATAAATTGGACCCCAGCTCAGCTATTATAGTGCATTTGGGGAATGTCGGTTAAACAGCTACCTCCCACAATTTCAGTCTTGGTCTCAGTGAAAGAACTCCGATAGTTCTTCAGATTTTAGTACCTGGACTTTCAGATATGATCAATTCTATTACAGTACAGAAGTCAGATGGTTCCATCAGATTCAGGATTGTCAGACACAGTCATCTATGTTATCAGAATTTCAGTAACAGTCATGTTAGATACAGTATACCATGTATTAGCGTACAGATCTAGATATCATGCATTCACGATCTCAGTCACTATGTATACATATTTGCACTCTCACATTCATATTAGTCAGTCAGTTAGCATTGCTCATGCTTGTAAGACCTTTTACATTTAGCCTACCTCACTCATATACTCAGTACTTTCAGTCGTACTGACGCATTTGTGCTATGGTGCTGTCTTTTATGTTAAGCCATAGGTTCAAAGGCATGAGTTCTGGATCAGTAGTAGCAGTCGCATTTCAGTATATAGAGTTGCAGGGAGTCCTCTTCTTTAGAAGACGATATGATTTGATTTTATTTATTATTTCAGCTAGCTTTCAGTTTACGGAGTTTGTTGGAGACATATTCCTTCAACACCTTACTCAGGCAGTATTTAGAGGCTTTCAGATTTTAGAATCAACTTTCAGTTCTTTTGGGTATTCGTTACCCCATATGGATGTTATTATTTATCAGATATTCTATTCAGTTGAACCTTATGGCCTATTGTTCATGTTTTTCGCATTTTACACGTGTATTATGCAATTCACAGGTACAGCTATCAGTCATGGGTTATCTTGTGGTCCTTCGGAGAAATAAGCACCGTGTAGCGTTCCGATTCAGCAAATTGGGGTGTTACATCATCGAGGACAGGATTCATACACCAAACTGAGACTAGCCATGACGAGCATCCCATGTTCGCCGAGGACTGAGGACTAGTCCCTTTACGTAACAATACAGAACACACACAAACACATGACAACAAATTGGTTCAAAACTATAAAAAGATAGAGTAAATAGTGACTCAAAAGTCCACAAAAGTCAATAACCAAAACCATCCACAATAATCTACAAAGCCTATATACCATCAAAACAACCTACATCGGGACATGCCCCCGACTCTGATAATGTGAAATCTTTAGTTAATCCATGAAAGAAAATCGATAGAATGATCAAGTCTTTCAGAGAATAGAAGCTTACTAGTTAACCGCATATGATCGACGAACCAAATAGATCCACCTAACACTATGCAGAAAAAGTTAGATTGCCTTCGGACCCTATATCACGTGGTGATACAACATCCGAAGACGGTTAGTGGGTTGAGCACTAGCATGTAACTCAGGGGTAAGGGATAAAATAATGCTAAGATCAATAGTTTAAAATTAATCAAAATCCAATGCACACGATCATATGCATTTACATATATATATATATATCAAATATAGGGATAGGGTATGAGGCTTAGAATGAACTCTAAAATCATTAACCTGGACTGTGTAGCATAACTGTCAAAATAAGGCACCCACGAGCTATATGGGTCCAGCTCTCTCCCAGCTAAACGACCACTAGTTTATATGGATGCATGATCCAGAGAATAATCACATAGGCATATGTACTATAGGAGACTAGAACCTCCCACCATACATCAACAGTGACTTAAGCAATAAGTCATATAACATGGCGAACTCAAACCACTTGGTCATTTAGCCCCTTGCGTTGACAACCGTGGTTTCTATTTTCTACCCCTCGAGACCTCCACTTTTATGGAATAGCTATACAACCCTTATTAAAGACCAATTAAAGCATTCTTACCACATTCCCAATCATCAAATAAGGAGTTATTATTTAAGGCATTATCAAGTAGTATCATTATATTGACTGTAGCTTGCAAGAACATGACATTTTTTCAAATTAATCAATTTTCCAATAGGACTCTATACAAGTTAGACAATAAGAATCCAAAGTTCCATATATGAATCAAACCACGTAGCCATGTGCGACTTTAACCCAACTAGCCAACGAGAATCCAAAGCCCCACGTAGGAACCAAATCATCAAGCCGACTGGCACTCTAACCCCTTGAATAATACAACTCTGAAGCTTTAAATTCAAATTTAATTCATAACCATAAGCCCTTTTTAAAAGTCAATTCAGTTTCTATTACTCTTTTATATTATGCAAGGTTTAAAAATACTTTTCAATAAGCAAATTCTCATGTTCAAAGCCAATTTCACAAGATTAGATTGAGGTTATTATAACCTTTAACTCATTAACTCATCAAAATTGTGGAAGACCACTATTTAAAACATAAACAATGCATATGTCAACATAAAACATCACATAAACAACAATCATCCAAAACCCTTAACCCATATCCAAAAATAACAAATTAAAAAACATAACTTAAGAATATGCTCTTAACAAAATAAGTTTTAGAGAAAGAGGTACATGCCTGAAAGGATCACAATTTTGGAGGGAATTTTCCCTTGGAAGCTCTAGACAATCAACCTTGAGAAAACCCTAATGCTCTTTCTTGAAAGAATTAGTGAGAAGAGAGAAGTTATTTTTGTAATAGACGAGAATGGGGTCCTAATAAAATTTTAAAGTCGTGGGTTATGTTTTGGGAAAAAGGGAAATGTCCAAATCGCTCTTAATTTAAAGCTGAAAAATTGTCAATAGTGGGTACGGGTTACTATACAACTTGTAAGGACTCACTATGACTCGTAGGGTCCGAGGCATAATCAAGATAGGAACTTTTGGTACACACTGATCACGCTATGATTAGTACCTTACGACTCATATAAAGTCCTTATAACTCGTTGAGTCTAGTCATACCAAAGGCAGAACACTTTGGGCATCATACCAGTTAGGCTACGAAAGGGGGCTATAGACTCGTAATGAGTCTTTACAACTTGTTACCTCAAGCCATCACCAAGGAAGAAACAAAGGAAAAACTCATTGGACATCCTACATTTGGGTCCTACGACCCGTCAAGACACCCTACAACTTATAGGGTGAGTTCTAAAACTCAAAATTTTTCAGGGGCTAACACCTAGGGTGTCACATTATCCCCCCATCCGGATTATTCATCCTTGAATTATGGGTCAAGTCATCTATTAACATGATTTAACACCGAGCACAACCATACTTAAATTTAACAAAGACAAAACAAAGATGCTAAGGAATACACATTGCTGAAGTACGATTATCCAAAACGATAAACAAGAAGGGATCTTTATGTCCTCTTAGGCTTCCCAAGAAGCCTCTTCAATGTTATGATTCCTCCATAAAAATTCATAGAATCAATATCCTTAGTCCTTAAGCGACAGACTTCCCTATTCACAATCTCAACCGGGACTTCCTCATAAGACAAGGAATTCAAAATATCAACACTCTCCAAATGAACAACCAAGGTAGGATCACCCACGCATTTCTTTAACATCGAAACATGAAAGACTTGATAAATGGAACCTAAGTTCACAGGAAATTCCAACTTTGGTCGGTCTTAAGCTTATCCTTAATCACCTTTACTTCTCTATAGCTTAGTGATCCAAGTCGGTACCATACAATCTAATCTTGCTAACCTCAAACCCCCAATAGGAGACTGACACCTCTCATTTCTCTTAATCCACATGATATAATCTTCCTATAGATAACCTACTAAGAGCATCAGCAACTACGTTAGCGTAACTTGGATGATAATGGAGACTCATGTCATAGTTTCTGAGCAATGCAAGCCACCTTCTTTTCCTGACATTCAGCTCCTTCTAGGTGCACATATTACAAGATCTTATAATCTTAATAGATGTCAATAGGAACACCATACAAATAATGGTGCCAAATCATCAAAGCAAAGAACACAATAAAAAATCCTAAGTAGTGCATCGGGTAAATCTTCTTTTGAACTTTTAACTGTCTAGAAGCATAGGACACAACCTTACCATGCTGCATTAACACATAGCCCAATACCACATGGGATGCATCATAATAAACAACAAAACCTGATGTACCATTAGTTAGAGTCAAACCGGAGCCACTTATCCTTGAACTTCTCAAACTACCCTCACAAGCATCCAGCCACAAGAACTTTACATTTTTCTGAGTTAACATAGTCAATTAGGCAGAAATAGAAGAGAAAATTTCCATTAACCTCTTCGGCTAAATCCACGAAGCTCTGAATGTTGGTTGGAGTTATATGTTTAGGCCATTTCTTAACTGCCTCAACTCTCTATGGATCCACCATAATCCCCTCACTAGACATAATATGACCCAGATAGATCACAATATTCAACCATAACTCACACCTAGAGAATTTAGCATAAAATTATTGATCCTTAAGGGTCTACAACACTACTTGAAGAGGATCAGAATGATCATCCTTACTCCTAGAATACACCAAGATGTTAGCAATAAACACAATGATGAGTAAGTCAAAAAACTGATGGAAGACTCAGTTTATAAGATCTATAAATATCGTCGGGGCATTATTCAAACCAAAAGGAATAACCAAGAACTCATAATGGTGATACCGTATTTGAAAATCAGTCTTAGAGATATCCACCTCCCTAATCTTCTGCTGGTGATAACCCGATTAAAAATCAAGCTTAGAGAAGTACTTAGCTCCCTGATGTTCGTTTAATAGGTCATCAATTCTAGGAAGAGGATATTTATTTTTCACTATCACATTATTCAACTGGGGGTAGTCTATACATATTCAACGGGACCAATCTTTCTTACGTATGAAGAACATAGGAGCACTCCACGGGGAAATACTAGGATGAATAAAACCCTTATCAAAGAGATCATTCAACTACTCCTTAAATTTTTTAAACTCACTCAGAGCAATTTTATAAGTAGGGATAGAGATAGGATGAGTTTTTGAAAGAAGATTAATCCCATATTCAATTTTCCTTTTGGGAGGAACACCAGGAAGATCATATGGGGAGACTTCGGGAAATTCACAAATCACAGGGACAGTCTGCTATGAAGGACCTTCAGAACTAAAATCCTAAAAATTAACTAAATGGTATAGACACCCCTTGGAGATCAATATTCAGGCAATAAGACATGAATGAACATTCCTTCAAGTACTAGAGAGATACCTTCAGACTCAATCATCGGTTTATTTATAAGGAGGAAACTTGTCCTTCGTGTCCGAAAATCTAAAGAGACATAACATGAATGGAGCCAATCCATTCCTAGGATAACGTTAAAATCGACCATATCTAATTCTATCAAGCCTACCAAGGTCTCCCTACCATAGATCGTGACATAACTTGAACCACGGCCTAGTCAAGTGGGGTGCCTCAAGCCCAACCGGGGCCTGAGACCACCCCTAATACCCTACCATAATCGCCCTACATCCTATATTAAATGAGTCCCCAATATATATATATATATATTTATTATCCAAAAGATAATGGTACAATCGTAAATCAAATAAGGTCAAATGGAATCAACCCTAATACCAATACAAATGCCAACACTGACACCAATACAGACACTGCCCGTACCAACCTATAGTAGTCCCATAAATTCTCTACCAAAAAGTGAAGCAATATCCAGTCAGGACATACCATCGACCATATCTAAAACCAAAATCTATGAAAAGACCAAAGTATGTGAAGAAAATGATAACATTGAATGAAGTCTTCCAGAGTATGGAAGTTTACCACTTTAATCCAACAGAAGATGATTCTAAATCTAATCACTAAGATGGATAAGTACAATGGTTGGTTCCAGCATTGTTTGGGGATACAGTGCTTGAAGGTGGGTTAGCGGGTGAATGCTAGCATGCACTAAGGATAAGGACAAAATAATTCCAATTTTTAAAACCAAGTAAACGACCATATGAATTCACAACCATATATATATATAATTCATGCTGGGAAAGGGAACTGAGTTTAGCATGCATTTTAAAATATTAACATGGGTATGTGGAGCTTAACCGTCCTAGAACAACCCGCGGTCTATGTGGATCCAGTGTTACCCCCTGAATAGGCCTCGATCCGTGTAGGTGCATGAACTGGAGATACCATAGGAGTAGGGGATTCCCGTGTACCCTTCGCTCTCCATGATACATATATACAAGTGTAACTTTGAGTATTCCCGTGTACCCCATTAGTTTAGTCTATGGTCGTCAAGATCAATCCTCATGTCGATAAAAAAGAGTTTCCAGTGTCCATTCATTGGACTCAAACTTTCATGGTTAGCTATCGCACCCCACCATTATTGCCAAATTAAAACCATTAGCACACAACCAAACCACCTATTCCATTTATTATTAACCAAGGATAAATAAAGTGGTATCGTCATACCGACTGTAGGTTCGAAGGAATATCCTTAGCCAACCTTTTAAGAAGAACGGATTCCCATGTACCCATAGATTACATTATTAAGCTTACTTGGGAATCCCATGTACCCCACAAGTAGTTCATTATTATGTTTTCCAGTGGGATTACGTTGTACCCCATAAGGCATTCAATTAAACCAAACCATGACCACCAATAATATTCCATTTAACCTTTTAAAATCATCCAAACCAGTTTAAGTTCCATTACCAAATTAAACCATGCAATAGTTTCATCAAAAGCCCAACTATGTGACAAAAGCATTCTCATAGGCATTTTGACAAACATGCTGAGGCATATTTTTTCCAAAACTGAAACCAAGTACCAATTATCCATCCCCATGCAACCACATATTCAAGCCACTATTATAATATGAAAACCACAAGTAAAAGATTTGGGAAAACTATAACCAACCATTATAACCAATACACCTAAAGTATAATTCAAAACCCAAACATTATCACAATTTATACCATGAAAACAATCCATAAAACATGCCTTTAATAAGAAAAAACAATAAGGGTGGGGTAATATGCATTAGATTACAAAGAAGATGAAGAAAATCCACCCCTAAAAACCTTATTTGACAACCTTGAAGGAAGCCCTAGCTTTTCTTAACCCAAGATCTTGAGAGAGATTTGAGAGTGCTTAAGAGTGTTTGATTTATTGAAAATAGGTTATTGAAGCCCTAAAAGGTGTTTTAAGTCTTGAGGTCCCAAGGAGTTATAAGGGGAAAAGTCCAGAATACCCCCAACTTAAACTATGTAAATTTCCCGCAGGAGGGTACGACTCCACCACTTAAATCGTACCCTATCATACGAGTGGTAAACACCACTCGTACACAAAGAATTCCTTGGACTCCCAACACTGTCCAACACATGAACACAAAGGCCACTCGTACCTAAGCATATGACCAGTACCCTTAAACCGTACCCATAAGAAAATCAAGCAGAGTTGACACTGTCAAAATTATAATTTGGGCTACATTACTCATACCGTATCCTCATAACTCAAGGTGAGACACTCATACTCAAATCCAAGTTAAGTTACTAAGTTTCTTATTAAGTAAAGGAAAACTCAACCCAACACCCCATCACTAACCATATGACTCGTACACACCTAGTCGTACCTTTACCAAAAACACAACCACCCAATAACTACAGAACACTGGACAACATATGACTAGGTCACCTAACCCGTACACTCACCTAATGTCTAGTATGGTGAGCCATATAATGGTCTGAAAGTCCAAAACTAGGAAATTTCTAAGGACTAGAACCTTGGGTATTTAAATCTCTCCTACATGGATCATTCATCTCCGAATGATAAAAGAAGGTGATATAAGCACGATTTACTCACCTAGATTTCTCTACTCTTACCTTTTACAAAGATTTAAGGAAATCAACCTTTCTTTTATTCAAAACCAAAAAAAAAGATGTTATAAATAACACATACCTTAAGCACAAATATCCAGATTGGAAAACAAATTTGGATACTTGGACTTCATGTCATCTTTTGCTTCCCAAGTAGCCTCATCCACTTTGTGGTTCCGCCATAGAACCTTTACTGAGGCCACATCCTTGGTCTGCAACCGATGAACCTAATGATCCAAGATCTCAACAGAGATCTGTTCATAAGATAAAGAATTCAAAATACCCAATCCTTCCAAAGGAACAACAGATGAAGGATCACCAACGTACTTCCTCAATATAGAGAAATGGAATACTGGATGAATGGAGTTCAAACTAGATGGCAACACCAATTCATACACAATATTATTAACCCTCCTAAAAACCATGTAAAGATCGACATATCGAGGACTGATCTTCCCTTTCTTCTCAAACCACATTGGTCCCTTCATGGGAGACACCTTTAGGAATACCTTATCCCCAACCTCAAACTCCAAGTCCCTTTGTATTACATCTGTATCAGACTTTTGGCGACTTTTGGCAGCCTTAAGCCTATCCTGAATCGCTTACACCTTCTCCATATCTTTATGTACCAAATTTGGACCAAACTAATCTACCTCACCAAGTTTGAAGTACTTAATAGAAGATCTACAATTCATACAATACAACGCCTTAAAAGGGGCCATCCTAATACTAAAATGGTAACTATTATTGTAAGTAAACTCCACAAGAGGTAGATGCTCAACCTAACTACCACCATAGTCAATCACACACGTACAAAGTATATTCTGTAATATAGGAATGGTCCTCTTTGCTTGCCTATCCATTTGTGAGTCAAAAAAAGTACTCAAACTAACTTTAGTCTACAACTCTTTCTGAAATACTGCCAAAACTGAGATGAAAACTGTGTACCATGATCAGAGATAATAGAAACAGGCACCCCATACAGCTTTACAATCTCTTAGAGGTACAACCTCGTGTAATCCTCAGTAAAATATTTAGTCCTTATAGGCAAAAAGTGAGCTGACATTGTTATCCAATACAGCATGAACCAAACCGAATCAAATTAATTTTGAGACCGAGAAATGCTGATAACAAAATCCAAGTTGATCACTTCCCACTTCCGTTTAGTCAATTTAATTTATTGATACAACCCTCCAGGCCTCGTGTTCTCAACTTTTACTTATTGAAACACCATACACTTGGCTAAAAAATTAGCCATATTTCTCTTCATACCATTTCACTAATACATCTCTTTAAGGTCATGATACATTTTTATTGAACTTAAATGAAAAACATAGCATGATTCATGCACCTCAACCAAGATCCTTTCTTTCAAACTATCAACATTGGGAAAAATAAACATCCTTTCGTACCGCACGGTACCAGAACCACAAACCTTAAATGCCTTCACCTTTTTACCACCAACATCACCTTTGATTCTTATTAAGACAGGATCTAACATTTAATTCTCCTTGATCTCTGTACTAAGAGACGACCGCAATACTTTAAGTACGAACACACCCCCATACTTGGAGTCTAAGAGACGAACTCCATGATTAGCCAAATGGTGAATATCCTTTACTAACTCTCTCTTTTCCTTTTCCACATGTGCTAAACCCCCCATCGACAACCTTTTAATAGCATCAACAACTACGTTAGCTTTACCTGGGTGGTATTGAAGACTCATGTCATAGTCCTTGAGAAGCTCAAGCCATCTTTTTTACCTGAGATTAAGCTTTGTCTAATTGAACACATATTGCATACTCATATGATCTGAGAAAATGTCCACGTGCACTCTATACAAATAGTGCTGCCAGATTTTCAATGCAAACTCCACAGGTAACAAATCTAAATCATGAGTAGGATAGTTCTTTTCTTGCACCTTTAGCTGTGTGGAACCATAGTATATCACCTTACCATGATTCATCAAAACACAACCATATCCCACTAGAGATGCATCACGATAAACCACAAACCCTTCAGTGACTTCCAATAAAGTCAAAATAAAAGTCGAAGTTAAATTATCATTCAGATTTCCAAAACTACCCTTACAAGCATCTGACTAAGAGAATTTTACCTATTTCTAAGTTAACTTAGTCAAAAGGGCAGGTATAGTTGAGACACTCTCCACAAACTTTATATAGTAGCCGGCTAAACCCAAGAAGCTCCAAATATCAATTTGATTCGTGGGTCTAGGCCACTTCTTTAACACTGCAATCTTTTTTGGGATCTACCATGATCTCCTCACTAGAAATAATATGATCTAGAAAAGTGGCATTATTCAACCAAAACCCACATTTGGAGAACTTGGCATACTACGGATTCTCCTTCAAGGTTTGGAACATAATACAAAGGTGATTGGCATGATCCACCTTGCTTTTAGAATACACCAAGATGTCATCTATGAAAACAGTGACAAACAGATCTTGAAACTGATGAAATACCCTATTCATCAAATCCATGAATGTCGTAGGTGCATTGGTCAACCCAAAAGACAACCAAAAACTCAAAGTTCCCAACTGGGTATGAAAGAAAGTCTTAGGGTATCCACCTCTCTAATATTAAGCTTATGATACTCAAATTGAGGATAAATTTTGGAAAAAAACTTAGCACTATAAAATTGATCGAACAAGTCATCTATCCTTGGAAGAGGATACTTGTTCTTAACCGTCACCTTATTTACATGCCGATAATGAATGCATATATGAAGGGAATCATCCTTCTTACGCACAAATAAAACTGGTATGCCCCATGGGATACACTAAGATTGATGAAACCCCTATCCAAAAGATCCTTAAGCTTCTCCTTAAGTCCTTCATTTTAGCTAAAGCCATTCTATAAGGGGGATAGAAATTGGACGATTATCTAGAACCAAATCAATCTTAAACTCAACCCTCTATCAGGAGGAACACCAGGAAGGTCATCAGGAAAGAAATTAGGAAATTTATTTACCACCAAAACCAAATGCAAAAAATAACCTTTCGAGTTAGAATCTTTAACCTAGAGTATATGATAGATGCATCCATTGGAGATTAACCTCTGAGCTCTAATATAATATATGAAATTCCCTTAGGAGGTAGGGAACCATCCTTCCATTCAGTCATCAGCTCACTAGAGAAACCGAAGACAGCCATACAGGTCCGACAGTCTAAGGACACATAGCATGAGAGTAACCAATCCATACCCAAAATAATATCAGTATCCACCATATCTAATTCACAAAAATCCACCAAGGTTTCCTTACTACCAAAAGATACTACATACCCCATATAGACTCTTTTTGAAATAAAAAATATACCTAACATGGCAGGAACAGAAAAAGGGTCAAAAATAACCTTGGGACAAAAATCATAATACACAGCCACAAATAGGGTCACATAAGAGAGTGTGGACTTCGGATCAAGTAAATAATAAACATCATGAGAGAAAAGTTTCAACGTACCAGTCACAACATTAGGTGATATCTCAAACTCCTGTCGGGTAGTTAGTGCATAGAGATAGTTCTAACTAGTGCCGGTACCAAAAGTAGCACCCTTCGGTGTAGGAGCAAATGAAGAAGCAACTAGAACCTTATTTTCTCCTAAAGCCACCTTACCAACCGGATAGTTTTTAACCATATGGCCTGGTTGACCATATTTGAAAACCTGTACATCTCTTTATAATAGAAACCCTTATGTGATCAACTACAAAACCTACAAAGAGGACACAAGAACGCTAACTGTGTCCGACTAGCCTGATAGTGGGCATTGTATGCCCTAAATTTGTCACCGCCCTGCTGACGCCAATCATCCGACCACTTCAGCTAAGGAGCACTAGCTGTAGAGAAAGATCCAGAACTCCCACACTTCTTCTTTGGCAACTTACCACTATCCCTACAACTTTGATGTTGGCTATCACCCTACTTAGAGAACCTACAATTCTGACCCTATCTTTGCCCTATCTCATCCTGCTTTTTCTTTTTCTACTCCACCTGTTGCATTTCAAAAACCAACCTTGAGATGTCCATGCCCTTGATTAGAATAGTAGTCTTACTTTTAAGGATTAATTCATGAGACAGTACTGAGGAAAACTTTCTCATCCTAGCCCCTATTTCCAATGCCATCTCTAGAGCATATCAAGACCATTGGTGAAACTTTGAGTCATACTCCTTTACTGATATCATCCTCTACTTCAGATTGACAAATTACTCCATTTCATTTCCCTCTACTCCTGAGGAAAGAAGTGGTCCAAAAATACATTGGAGAAAGTCTCCCAAAAAAACTACTCTTCTACATCACCTTTTACCCTTCCCTTTCCTCATAATATTGGTATGCCACATCCTTCAGCTAATAGGGCACAAACTCAACCACTTCCACAGTCATAGCATGCGTAATCCTTAAAATATTTTCCATCTCATTTAGAAAACCCTAAGGATTCTTCTCTACTTTAGCACTAATAAAGGTTGGAGGACTCAAATTTATAAACTGGCCAACCCTCATGGCCTCAGAAGATAGAATAGTAGATGCACCACGCTCAACCTAAGATGCTACCAATAGAGCAATCATATGAATTAACTAACAAAACTCTGCATTCATCACGTCAGACTGAGGAGGACTAGAGGGAATCGATGGAACTCTATGATAATCAGGAACTGGACCCTTAGACCTACTATGGATCCCCTGAGTAGAGCATGTTCTATCAATATTGGCCCCAGTTGGGGTAGAGGAGTTTCTGTGAACTTCATATTAGTGAGGTATGAGCTAAAAAGAAAAGAAACAGGAATTAGAGAGGATTCTAGGACCTTAGACTTTACAACTTGAAATCAGAACACATGAAAGAGAAATATTCCTAAATGCCTTATAGCCTGTCCCTTATGAGTATGGCATGGTACACACACTTAAAAGAGACTTTACTCGACACGACTTTTTAGACACCCAATTGAACATGAACCTAGGGCTTTGATACCTATTTGACACGACCCAAACCAGGACCTAGTCATTGCGGGTGCCTCAAGTCCAACCTAGTCAAGTAACCACTGTGATACCAACATAACCGCCCTATATCCCGTATCAAATAAGTTCCCAATACATATATATTTATATATATATATATATATATAATCCAATACAAAATAGGAAAATCATAGATCAAATAATTTCAAATAGTGTCATCCCTAATACCAATACCAATGCCAATGCTGACACCAATACTGACACCAACCATACACACCTATAGTAGTTACATAAAGCCTCTATCCAAAAGTAAAACAATATGCGGTCGGGATATGCCCCTGACCGGAGTAAGAACCAAAGTTTGTGAAAAGACCAAACTTTTTGAATAAAACCATACCATTAAATAGAGCCTTCCAGAGTATGGAAGGTCACCACTTTAATCCAACACAAGCTAATCCTGAATCCAATCTCTGAGTAGGAGGAGTAAATGGCCAGAGCCTACACCGCATTAGAATACAGAACCTGAAGATGGGTTAGCGAGTAAGCGCTAGCATGCACTTAGGATAAGGATAAAATAATTCCAACCTTTTAAACCAAGTAAATGACCATATTCATTCACAACCATACATATATATAATCCATGCCGGGAAAGGAAACCGGGTTTAGCATGTATTTAAAAGCATTAAATTGGGTATTTGTTGCTTAACCATCCTAGAACCATCGATGAGCTATATGGCTCAAGTGTTACCCCCTGAACAAGTCTTGTTGCATATAGCCGTATAAACTGGAGATACCATAGGAGTAGGGGATTCAATTGTACCCTTTGCACTCCATGATACATAGATATAAGTGTAACTGTAGGGAATCCCATGTACCCTATAAGATTAGTCTATTGGTGTTATGAACAATCCTTATTTAGCAAACTAGAGTTTCAAGTGTCTGTCTATTGGAATTATACCTTTACAGTTAGCTATCACACCCCACTATTATAGCCCAATTAAAATAATTAGCACACAAGCAAACCACCAATTCCATTTATTATTACCCAAGGCTATAAGTAGTGATATCATCATACCATCTATATCTTGCAAGCAATGTCCTTAGACAACCTTTTAAGAAGAAGAGATTCATAGGTACCCCTAGATTACATTATTAAGTTTACTTATGGGGTTACCATGTACCCTCAAATTATTCATTATTTCATTTCCTTAGGAAATCACCTTGTACCCCACAAGGCTTTCAATTGAACAAACTATAGCCACCAATACCTTACCATTTACCCATTTAAAACGATTAAAACTAGTTTATGTTCCATTACCAAGTTAAACTAAGCAATAGTTTCAACAAAAGTCCAATTTTGTGACAAAAATATTGTCATAGGTATTTCAACAAACAAATTGGGGGCATATAGTTTCCAAAACCAAAACAAAGTACCAATTAACCATCCCCATGCAACCACCTATTCAAACCACCATTATAATATGAAAAACACAAGCAAAAGACATTGAAAAACCATAACAAACCATTATAACTAAAACCCCTAAAGTATAATTCAAATCCCAAACATTATCACAATTTATGCCATGAAAAAAATCCATAAAACATGTCTATAATTAGAACTAACAATAAGGGAGGAGTAACATGCCTTAGATTATGAAGATGAAGAGAAACCACCCCTAAGAGTCATAATTGACCACCATGAAGCAAACCCTATCTTGGCTTAACCAAATAGCTTGAGAGAGATTTAAGAGTGTTTGATTGATTGTAAATGGGTTATTGAAGCCCCAAAAGGCATTTTAAGTTATGGGGTCCCAAGGAGTTATAAGAGGAAATGTCTAGAATATGCCCAAATAAAAATGTATAATTTTCACGTAGGAGGATACGACTCCACCACCCAAACCATACCCTATCATACGAGTGGTACCCACTCATACCCTAGGCATCCCTTGTACCCCCAACATTGTAAAACATACAACCACCAAGGCCACTCATACCTAAGCATATAACCAGTACCCTTAAACTATACCAATAATAAAATCAAGAGGAGTTGGCACTATCCAACATACGAATTGGACTATACCACCTATACTCTATCTTCACAACTCAAGGTAAGCCACTCATGCTCATATCCACATTAAGTTACTAAGTGTCAAATTAAGTGAAGGGAAACCAAACCAAACAACCCATCACCAACCATACATTTCATACCCACCTAGTTATACCCATACTAGTAATTCAACCACCCAACATGGGACAACATATAACTAGGTCACCTAATCCTTACCCTTAGCATACGACTTGTATGGTGAGCCTTATTATGTGAAGAAAGTCTAAAACCTAGGAAATTTCTAAGTAACAAAACCTTAGGCATTTTGGATAGATACTACACAGCCCCTATGAACTCTTTTAGCAACCACAAAATCACCCATCGAGGTGGATACAGAAAAGGGATCCAAAATACTCTCAGGGCCAAAATAAAAATGAATAGCCATATATGGGGTCATATAAGAAAGAGTAAAGACTAGACCAAGAAAAATATATGCATCAAAAGAAAAGAATTGTAAGGAATAGTGACAATATCTATAGATGGCTCAGATTCCTGGTGAGTGGCAAGGGCATAAAGGCAATTTCAACTGGTGTCAAAGCAAGAAATAATACCCATTAGTGCAGAAGCTGATGATATGGCAACCAAAACCTTATTAGTCTCAGTATAGCCCCTTACTAATGGACAATCCTAATGTAGGTATTATAACTGACGATACATAAATCACTTATTCCTCCCCCTCCTAGAGAAATTATAAAGGGGATAAGATAGAGTTGGTTGAGTTTCACTAGATTGATATTAGGCACCGTGTGACCTAGGACCATATTTTTTCTTAAAACAGCGATCTTCGAATGGCTTACGATATGGACAACCAGCCGTAAAATAAGGAATAGAATTTCCCTAGGTCTTCTTCTTAGACCACTGCCTGTCATCACCACTACTAGTTTTTACGTCCACCTTATTTTGAATACCAAAAATTCTTACTCTGCCTCTCCCTAATCTTTGCCTGCTTTTTCTTTAAATCCTCTATTTGTGCATATACACCACCATCCTATATATAACTATGTCCTTAATTAACAAGTTTGTCTTGCATTCTAACACCAAGTCATGAGACAACCCAGAAGTAAACTTCCTCATTCTCTCCCTCATGGAAGACACTAACTTAGACCATAACAGGATAGCTTGTGAAATTTGAAGTCACACTTCTTAACATTCATCTTTCCTTGCCTCAAATTTACAAACTTCTCTGCCTTTTCTTCCATCAACACCAGAGAAAAGAAATGATCAAGGCATTAAAAAATTCATCCACAAGGATACCCCAACATTGTCACCTCTCGACTGATCTGACTCTTCATACCACTGATATGCCACATCCTTTAACTGATATGCAGTAAATCCCATACATTTAGAGTAAGAAGCATGTATTACTCAAAAAATATTTTCTATATCATCAATGAACCCTTGAGAATCCTCCTTAACCTAACAACCAGTGAAAATCAAAGATTTAAGCCTCATGAACTAGCCAATTCTAATGGCCTCAGAATAAGGAAAACAACACCCTCATGCTCAGACTGGAGAGACTAATAGGTCACCAACTGAGTCAATATATGAATGGAGAAATGAAATTCTTTATTAGAAATATCTCCCTAAGGTGACTGAGTTTGAGTGCCACTAGCCAGAGAAGGATCAGTGGGAAATCGTAGAACCCCATGAGAGAAATCAGGAGTAGGGGCCCTAGACAAGGTCTATACTCCATAAGTAGGACGAGCTTTATTGACATTGTCCTCAAAAATGACAAAAGAGTTTCCATGTTCATCAGATCTTAAAGGAGGCATGATAAAAATGCAAACAAATGTGAATTAGAGGAGATTTAAGACCTTAAAATCTATATCCCGAAATTAGATCAAAAGAAAAGAAATATATTCCTAAATGCATTGTAGCTTCTCCCTTATAAGTATGGCACACTACACACTAAAAAAGGGACTCTGCTTTACATAGATTTGTGAACATCCAATGACACCAAACCTAGGCTCTGATATAATTTTTATGAACACCCGAACCAAGGCATTATTGTAATGGGCATCACAAGTCCGCTGAGGACTGGGGACCACCCTCTTTGTCTAACCATATGAAACACACATAAATACATGCCATCGGATGAGTAACAAGATAGAGTAAATAGTGAATCCAAAGTCCATGAAATTCAACAACCAAAATCATCCACAATAATTCACAAAGCCTCTATACCATAAAAATAACCTACATCAAGACATGTTCCCCGACTCTAACAATCACACTGATAATGTTAATGTGAAGTGTTTAATTCTAATTCATGGAAGGGAACCTATGGAATGATCAAGTCATTTGGAATGGAATCTCGCCACTTCTCCATAAACAACTGACGAACCAAACCGATCTACCTAACACTGCATAGAAAAATAGGATTTCCTTCAACCTTATATTACGTGGAGATAGAGCATCCTGACATGATTAGTTGGTTGAGAACGAGTATGTATCTCAGGGGTAAGGGTTAAAATAATGCCCTAATCAACTACTCAACCATATTCATCAAAATTGAGTACACATGATCACATGCATATACACATATATATAGATATATATCAAATGTTGGGATAAGTTACAAGTCTTAGCATGCAATTTAAAATCATTAACTGAACTGTAGCATAACTATCATAATAAGGCACCCACAGGCTATATGGGTCCAACTTTCCCCTAGCTGAAAGGGTCACTATATGTATGGCCACACGAACAAGAGAATAATCATCTATGCATGTTCACTATAGGGACTCGGACCTCCAAGCATATATTAAGAGTGACTTAAGCACTCAGTCATATAACATGGGGGACTCAAACCACCCGGTTATTTAGACCCCCGTGTCGTCGACCGCAGATTCTAGTATTGGCCCCTTGGGACCTTCACTTTCATGATATAGTAACATAACCCTCATTAAAACCCAATTAAAACACTTTTTATGCACTCTCAATCATCAAACAAGGAGTCATTCATGAAGACATTATCAAGTGGTATCGTCATACCGACTATAGCTTGCAAGCACATGTCACTTTGCAAAATTAATAATTTTTCCAATTAGAATCTAACCCAGTTAGCCAATGAGACTCCAATATTCCACATAGAAACCAAACCATGTTGCCAAGTGGAATCTAACCCAAATAGCCAACATAAATCCAAAGTCCTAAGTAGGAACCAAATCATCTATCCAAGTAGGATTCTAACCTAACTAGCCAACGAGAATCCAAAGTCCCAAGTAGGAACAAAATAATCTAGCCAAGTGGGACTCTAACCCCTTGAAGTTTTCAATTAAAATTCAATTCATGACCATCAAGCCCTCCTTAAAAGTCAACTCAAGTTCTATTACTCTTTTATAATGTGCAAGGTTTTAAAATACTTTTCAAAAAGCAAATTCAAATATTTGAAGCCAATTTCACAAGATTAAGTTGAGGTTATTGTAAGCTTAAAGATATTATCTCACCAAACACGAGGAAGACTATATTCCCCATTTTATTCTCATATCCATGCATCATATTGGTTTCAAAACCATTATTTAAAACATAAATAATGCACACGTAAACATGAACATTGCAATCAACAATCATTCAAAAACCTCAAACCATATACAAAAACCAAAATTTAAACCGCATGAGTAACCACTTAAGCACATGCTTTTAAAAAAAATAAGTTTTAGGGAAAGAGGGAAATGGCTGAAAGGATCACAATTTTTGTGGGAATTTTCCCTTGGAAGCTCTAGACAATCAACCTTGAGAAAACCCTAATGCTCTTGCTTGAGAGAATCTATGAGAAGAGAGAAGTTATTTTAGTTTGTTATGGATGAGAATGGGGTTCCAATAAAGTTTTAAAGTTCTGGGTTATGTTTAGGAAAAAAGCTAAATGTACATAACATCCTTAATTTAAAGCTGAAAAATTATCGCTAGGACTATGGGTCACTATACGACTCGTAAGGTCTCACTATGACTCATAAGGTCCAATTCATAATCAAGATAGAAACTTTTGGGTACACACTGGTCATCCTATGATTGGTACCTTATGAATCATATAAATTCATTACGACTCGTTGAGTCTAGTCATACCCAAGGCAGAACACTTTGGATATCATACTAGTTTGGCTACGAAGGGGAATATATGACTCGTAATGAGTCCTAAGGACTCGATACCTCAAGTCACCACAAAGGCAGAAAATCAAGCAAAACTCACTGGACACCCTATGATTTGGGTCCTACAACCCGCTAAGATACCCTATGACTCATAGGCTGAGTGATAGTCAGGACCGTGAGTTTAAAATTTTAGAACTTTTCAGTGGCCAATTCCTAGGGCATCATAACCGGATACCACCCTCTTAGTGACATGACCCAAACTTTGGACCATGTCATATAGGCAGCTCAGGCTCACCTAAATCGGAGGCCACCCTAATAACCTAACCTAAATGTCTCATCATGCCATAGGAGTCAAAGGAACTCCAACTCCTACATCATATAGCATAGATAATACTATAATTTAATATTATATTCATTTTGATAAAATGCTTCCAAGTTTGCAGTTGTTCACAACATCCCTACACAATAGCGAAGTCAATAAGTGTATATGTCTCGACAAGCCCCCGACTATAGCCAAACCAATTCTTAAGGAGACTAAGTTTAATGATATATACAAAGAGATAACACTTTTTGAAGTAAGGAATCTCACTGCTACAAGTCAAGCACGAACTACGTCGATCTATTAATCACTATGCAGGTAAAGAAGAAGATGTTTTGGGCCCTACGTTGCATGGGGATATAGCATCGCGGTTTGAATGCTAGCATGCAAATTAAGGATAACCGATAAAATAACATCATCATTCAACAACAAGACAATATATCATATTCTATCTCATTCACACACTTACCCATACATATAGATATATCACATGATAATCAAGATATCGTATCAAGGCTCGTCATCATTCTTAAGAATCCATTCATAAGACATAAAGTGGAGAAAAACCACATCCCACTCTCATTGACTCGTTATTCTCAACATGCTAGGGACTTTAACCATAATCACACTATCATTAGATTAGGGACTTCACCCATGCACACACATTCATCAGCCATGGACTTTAACCACATTCACAATTATTAAAACAAGGGACTTTACCCGCACACATTCATCTAGGAAAAGGAATCTAACCTCATGTCCATTTGTTAAACAAGGTACTCTAACCTCTTGTCATACATGGACTCTAACCACAAGACCTTTCATAGTACGAGGTACCTTGACCTCATGAGATCTAATTAGGCATGGGACTCTAACCACATGCAATTTCATTAGTCAAGAGACTTTAACCTCATGCCATTTCATAAGAAAAGGGACTCCAACAAAAAGCCATCACAACCATCATAATCAATATTGGGACTCTAACCCTTTACTCATGCATTATTTTACATTTAATGGACTTTAACCAATTTACTACTATTCATGGACACAAGGTCTTTATGGGAGACTTCATTGCTCAACCATCTCATTAGGACCATGCCTTCATTCAATTAATCACACAATTCATTTTATGGTCCTTAGGACCCTCACAAGACATTCATATTTCAATAGCATTCTTACTTTGCACTCTAGTTCAATACACTATGCAAGTTTATTTCACATTGAGGGACTTCAACCCTTTATTGGTTATTAGCACAACGACGTTACCATCACACC
This sequence comes from Capsicum annuum, assembly GCF_002878395.1. Classification (NCBI taxonomy): domain Eukaryota; kingdom Viridiplantae; phylum Streptophyta; class Magnoliopsida; order Solanales; family Solanaceae; genus Capsicum; species Capsicum annuum. The sequence goes on along the minus strand of NC_061111.1, from coordinate 104,572,887 downwards.
TTTCATTATCAATAATACCTCTACAATATCATTCAATATACATTCATACTCATTTTTTCCATTTCCATAACTCAAAACATTATCAACATAAAACTAGTCATTTAATTTAGACATTTACATACACCTTTTGTGCATACCTTTAACAAGGTCATTTTCATGGTAGATATCATCAAGGTTAGGATTACTCGAGACCCTTATATTCAACAATATACGTATGAAATCTACTATCAATAACATATATCAACACAAATACGATCAAGAATTATCATTATTCATTGTTAAATATCAAAACCCTTTTCATTTAATTCAAAACCACCATGTACACTTACTAATCCAAGTGCGAAATACATGGGCTTAGAGTTACATGGGCTTAGAGTTATTGAATGAGAGGAAGAGATACACGCCTTAAAAAAGAAGATACACCAATAATCATGACTCTTCCTCTTGCCACAAGATGACCACCTCCAAATGCTAGCCTCCAATCTTATTCTAAGAGCCTTTTTGAGTATTTGGAATGTTTAAGTCTTGCCAATGAAGACTTAGGAGGCTACCAATACTTATATAGGTCAAGGACTTAGGGGTTTAGGCAAGGACTTAGGGATTTAGGCAAGGGAAATAATCAAAGGGTCTTTGGTTAAAATCTAGAAAATACACACGTGCAGGGGTACGAAAAGGGACCTTTGAATTGTAACCAAGGGTCTAACTCACCCTCTAATCAGGAGCTTAAGTCGTGACCAAACCAGTCCACTCTAGGTTTGATATTTTACTCTATACTATTTACTAGTATACGACTTATAAACATGGTTATGACCAAGGTATGACCTTGTCGTATGGTGGATAATATACTAACCTAACATACTGTCTAGGATATGCAAGGGAAGGTCATGTTGGGTATGAGTCGTGACATAGGGTACGTTTTAAGTACCCCCAGTCGTATCCAATCTAGAGATATTAAAGAGGTTGTTGTCTTCTTCAAAGATTCAAGTCTAAGTGTTTCAATTCTTTCCCACATGGATAGGTGAGTATAGATACAAGTTAACACCTTGATATGCACCTAAGAAGTCCTTACATGATTTGGAAATAACATACAACAATGATACTACAAAACACACATATTATGATCATTGACATTCAACTAAGATTTTGCAATATCATATTCTCAGGTGTTTCATTCTCCCCCACATAGGATCATTCATCTGCAAATAATGGGTAAGGTAAGTATAAACACAAGTTAACACATCAACATGCATTAAAACAACCATTGCACGTGTTAGAACAAGCACACAACAAGGATGGAATACGACACATATCATTAATCAACTATTTTACCTCAGTGTGCTTGGGACTCCAACCCATTTTTTCCAATGCCTACTCATTTTATGACTTAGGGACTCCAACCCATCACAACAAGTCACATACCATTTGATAGAATTAGGAACTTTAATCCATGGTCTAACAAGATACCTATTATTTCACATTGGGAACTTTAATCCATTGTCTAACATTGGCATAAACCAACCTCAATCATTGGAGACTTTACTCCATTATCTATCAAATACATACATCAAAGTAAGGAGAGCAAAACATACCTCCATCACAAGATTGCAGAATGGGGAATAAATGTGGGTACTTAGACTTTATGTTCTCTTCTGCCTCCCAAGTAGCTTCCTCAGACTTTTGGTTCCTCCATAGAAACTTTACTGAAGCAAATTCTTTCATTTGGAACTGGTGAACTTATCGATCCAAATCCTTACTGGGACCTCTTCATAGGACAAGGAGTCTGAGATACCAACATCTTTTGAGGGAACAACCAAGGAAGTATCACCTACACATTTTCGCAACATAGACACATGGAAAATTAGGTTAATGAAGTTCATACTAGGAGGCGACTTCAACTCATAGGCGACATTGCCAACTCTGTTCACAATAAAGTACGGACCAACATAGCAGGGACTACACTTCCCTTTTTTTCCAAGCCGCATTACTCCCTTCATGGGAGACACTTTCAAGAATACCCAATTGCCTACAGTAAAATTTAAGTCCCTACACCTCACATCCGCATAGAAATTTAGGCAACTTTAAGTGGTTTTCAATCTATCAAGAATCACCTTCACCATCTCTAAGGCTTGGTGAACTAAATTAGGCCCAAGCAACTTACCTTCGCAAACTTCGTACCACCCAATAGGAGATCAACATCTCCTACCATACAATGGTTCGAAAGGTGCTATACCAATACTAATGTGGTAACTATTATTATAGGAGAACTCTATGAAAGGAAAGTGATCATACCAATTACCACCATAATCAATTACATAATCCCATAACATGTCTCCAATGTTTGGATAGTTCTCTCTGCTTGACCATCCATTTACGATTGGAATGCATTACTAAGGAACACCTTAGTTCCCAAACCTCTTTGGAATGACTTTCAAAAATGGGATGAAAATGGAGGACCATGATCCAAGATAATAGACACCAGAGCAGCGTGCAACTTCATGATCTCCGCAAAATACAACTTAGCATAATCTTCTGCCAAGAAATTAGTTCTCACGAGCAAGAATTGGGTAGACTTGGTTATTTTATCAATGATGATCCAAATAGATTCACATTGATTCTGAGATGTAGGAAGAGTAATAACAAAATCCTTATTAATAGACTCTCACTTCCACTCGAGCAACACAATCTCTTGGTATAGTCCACCGGGCTTCAAGTGATCAACCTTTACTTGTTGGCATACTATATATTTAGCCACATAGCTAGCAATATCATGCTTTATACTATTCCACCAATAGAACTCTCTAAAGTCATGATACATCTTGGTGCAACTAGGATGAACAACATAAAGGGATTTATAAGCCTCGGCCATGATTCTTTCCCCAAATCCTTCGATGTCGGAAATGCATAGCCTACCTTTGTACCTCCAGATACCATCACCACCAATCACAAAGTCCACAACCTTATGTTGACCATATTACTATTGATCTTCATCAAGTCGGGTTCCAATACTTGCTCCTCCTTTATCTCAACAACAATAGACAATTGAGATACCAAATGCACAAACACACCACTATCCTCAGAGTCCACAAGGATAACTCTAAGATTTGCCAAATGGTGAATATCATTCACCAATTCCCGATTATCTTCATCAACATAGGTCAAACTCTTCATAGATAATCCAATAAGAGAATCACGACTACATTCAGCTTATCGAGATGGTAATGAAGACTTATATCATAGTCCTTCAATAGCTCATGCAACCTTCTTTGCCAAAGATTAAACTCCTTTTGGGTAAGCTAATATTAGAGGTTCTTATGATCGGAAAATATATCAACATGAACACCATAAAGACAATGCCACCATATTTTCAAAGCAAAGACCATGGCTAACAATTCTAAGTTATGGGTGGGGTAGTTCTTTTCATGAACTTTAAATTGCCTAGAACCATAGGCCACCACCCTACCAAGTTGCATCAACACGCAACCAAGACCGACACGAGAAGCATCACAATAGAATACAAGACCATCACTCCCTC